>NW_015546133.1:0-752 GCF_001515605.1 Sinocyclocheilus anshuiensis | reverse complement strand
GAATGATGTGTGCTCCCGGCGCCTATTTATACTTTAGTCGCACCGGTAGTGACGTCATGGCTGTCGCCGGCCAACGAGTTGGTGTTTTTTCAATGTATGCTTCAGACACGGGTCACGACGAGGCGTTCCCCATAGCGCCCCCTAGAGGACACAGTGTCTCGTTCCCTACTCAGGGAACCATGGTTACACAAGTAACCTGAGACGTTTTCTTGGTCACACTTTAGATTGGGGACCAATTCTCAATATTAACTAACTATCAACAACGACTTCTGCCTCAATAAACTTGTAATTTGCTGCTTATTAATAATTAGTAAGGTAGTAAGTAATAGTAAGGTAACAGCCACTATAGTAGTAATATGCAAGCTAATAAGCACCTAGTTAATATTGAGAATTGATCCCTAAACTAAAGTTTTACCGTTTTCTCAATCTCCTAATGTTTGTGTTGCTTGTGTTTGTACCTGTGTGTTGAGGTGTTTGTTATCTCTTGTTGCCTCTGTCCATATCCCGTGTTCCATCAGTGATTATATTGCCATAAGCAGGCTGAGACATTTTTGTTCCCGTGACCTCCATCATTTAAATGGTGGATGCTCTCTGTGTGTTTTTGAGACTCTGATTTCAGTAGGTGGGGCCAAGTGGGTGGAAAAGTATGTCATTGTACAAGAGCATGTGATATCCTTTCAACAACGGAAAAAAAAATAGTCTAATAGTATGTAATAACTTGATTACTTTTATTTTATTTTAGGGAATTAATT
>NW_015546132.1:169594-176778 GCF_001515605.1 Sinocyclocheilus anshuiensis | reverse complement strand
TCCGACGTGACGTCGAGAGTGACCGACTGAAAGGGAACACCCTGGATGGATCATTTACCTTATAACCAAAACAATTGACAGTTTTGACCTTTCATTGAATGGTCAGGGGCCTTTTCAACTCTGACCAGGCCAGAGTGAATATGTTACTTTACTCCCCAATTAAGTCCAGTGGCATAAAAAAAAAATGTATGTCTTGGGATTCCTGGCTTCTGTGTTGTTTTTACATCAATGTCTACTGTGTGTTATCAGACTGACATTAAAGCGATAGTTCACCCAAAAATTAAAATTACCCCATGATTTACTCACCCTCAAACCATCCTAGGTGTATACAACATTCTCCTTTCATACAAATACAATGAGAGTTATATTTAAAAATGTATTTATTGAATAATAAAATTTAATAAACAACAACAGTCATTATAAAAGTTGTTAAATTCAGTCAAAATTACAAAGGCAGCGCCTTTACATAAAATATAATGTGATGACAGTTTGCCCTCAGCCAAAACTATTTGTTCTGGAACAAATAATAGATCAATGAGACCAAAGACTGCCTGTAAGATTTACCCCAAAGGAATTATATCTCATGTTTACACACTATAGAGACTCTGTTATTACAAGAAAATCACACTCCTCTCAGACAATCAGAATCAAGGACCAGAAGGATCAGAAAGAACAAACAAACAAACAAACAGCCATTTCTAAACTTGATTCTGCCATTTGATTCATAACATTACCATTTAAAACTATGTGATTAACATGATTTAAACGTATACTTTTGTCTGAAAAATGTGCATTAAATGAATAATAACAAGAAATGACAGTAAAGAGTAAGACATTTATAATGTTACAAAAGATTTCTATTCCAAATAAATGATGTTCTTCTAAACTTCCTGTCGCTGTATAATAGTTTCCACACTTCATTAAGCAGTAGGCTACAAACATTTTCCACTGTGGTAATAAGAAATGTTTCATGAGCAGCAAATCAGCATATTGGATGATCAGCAAATCAACATATTAGAATGATTTCTGAAGGATCGTGTGACACTGAAGACTGGAGAAGTTGAGATCTGACATCACAGGAAAAAAAAAAAGAAAACGGCTATTTTAAATTTTTTACAATATTACTGTTTTTGACTATATTTTTAATCAGATAAAGGCAGTTGGTAAATATGCACAAATAACTTTATACAAAACCTTTAAACGGTAATGAATATATCTTCAAAACAAGCACAGGCAGCTTTAAAGTATACATAAAATCACATTGTTAACATCAAATTAGTTGCTTATTATATTCCATAAAATGCTGTAAAATATTTTCTTTCTCATTTACAGTGTACCAGATATTCTTTTTACACTTTTGTCCATACAATTTTGTTTAATCTAAAAAACCAAAACAAAAAAAAAACATAAAATTCTCCAAAACTGTTCACCAAGCTTACAATTAAATTTAATATTTGAAATCTGACTGTCTCATAAATGTTGTTCCTTTTGCTCAAATAACGTTAAAAAAGCTTCTTTTTTTTTGGCTGGACCAGCTAGTGCACATGCGCAGTCCTAAGCGCATGTCTCAGAACGCTGACTGTTTCTAGCAACCGGCAGCTGACTGCACTGACTTTATGGATTAGCGATTGGCTCTTTTATTCAGAAGGCGGGGCTTCCTTTGATAGAGTGGCCATATTGAGCGTTGCATTTTTCCCCATTCATAACCATAACTATATAAGTGACATGTCTTTGGTATTCTAAAGTCTTTGGACACAAGGAGCGTGAGAATGTCTGGGAAACTCATGAATATTCATGTATGCTCTGCCCACTGACACCGAAAATTTCAGAAACTGAAAATCACCAGTGAGAATATGCTAGTCTCGTGAGAACCAAGTTTTGTTTACAGCAAAGGAAAACCTCATCTTCTTGTGGTTTGTATCGAACTCCTCCAACATTTTTCTTTACAAATCCTTGTTTGTACTTCTAAATAATGACCAGTGTTTTGTTTTGCTCTCTCCACTGCACTTCCGCGTTTGCCTACGTCCTGCGTCATACACTGGGACGCCTCTCTCGTGAATGCATTTACAACAGTTAGCGGAAGCTAGAGATTACGGTTTATAAAGTCTTAAATATGGATTTTCTTACAAAAACACATCAATTCACATCAGAAGGCCTCCATGTAGTACTTTTATGATGGATGGATGCACTTTTATTGGAGTTCTATTGGACTACTGAATCTCAACACCCTTTCACTGTCATTTTGTCCAAACATTCTTGCTTTCTGGGAACTAGGTGAAGGGTTACACGGTTTGGCACTCATTGAAAGATTTCCAGTCATTTTAAGAAGAGGAAGCGGTAGAGAGGTCATTAGCAGGAAGTGTGGAGGAGGATTGTAGCTCAGCTCTGCCGTGAAAAAAGTCTCTGGGTAAAAGGTCATGAGTGCATCTGGAAGAGAGAACTCATGATGGGAAGGTGGGAGCAAACAATCATGCTTGTAAAAATGAGACACTTGTAGGCATACACACCCAAAACAGTCACTGACAAAACGAGAAATTATCGACAATCAATACAGAAATGTGTAAATAACAATAGTTCACAGTAATAAAAATGCATTATTTTACCAATTTTTTTGTGAATATCTACACTAACTGTTCAAAAGAACAGTACCCAGTGACCCACAGAAATGAGCATGATTAGGGTGCAATATTTCCAGATTTGGGCCAGTTATCAGAAGACTAAATTCACTCAACAAGGGGGAAAGGAAGTGACAACAGTGCTGTGTTAGGAACAGGTAAGATGTATTAAAACAAAACAATGGAATTTAAAGCTCTCTCTTCACAATCATGACTTACATGGCTGTCTCCACAAGAAAGGATTCCTACACGGCAAAGAGAGAAAATAAAGGCGGAGGGACAAAATGAGACAATATTATATCATACCAATACGACTCTAAAACACCCACCCTGCACATTAGCTACTCATCAAACTCCCCTCATGGAGATCATGGATGAGCAAAACGTTCTGTCATGATTACCAGTTCTCTAAGATCCACACCAACTGAATATTTACACTTTTGTACGTTTAGTGTAATTATAGAACAAATATTTATCCAACAAAATAATCTTTATGAAAAGTAGTTACAGTAGCTTTAAACTTATCAAATGCCTTTACCTTAATTTGCAATAAATCCATAACCCATTTTGACATTTTGGAAACTTTAAGCTTGAATTTCATTTATATGTTTATAAAGAATATGCCTAATATTCATTTGCTACTATCTAAAGCAGCGGTCAACAACCTTTTTAAGCCCAAGATCCCTGACCTCGGCCTTTATGAAAATCAAGATCTACCTATTTATGAAAATCAAGATCTACCTATTTATGAAAATCAAGATCTACCTATTGAAGAACTGACAGAAAAACACAGCCCAGACTGTACTTCCAATTTGAAGCACGTATTTAGTATTTTAATTTAGTTATGCTGATTAGTTAATTATCCTGATTTTTCATGACTAATTCAGACTTTTATTTTTACTCCAGTATCTTCACACACAAGCTTTGGGAATTCCTGAATTTATGCCACAGAATACATCTACCTAAGATTTAGGACATGACCAGCATCTGTCTCCATGATGTCACCAAGTATAACCTTTAGGTGAAACAGGGTCATCTAGTGATCATAATGAGATACTGCCATTTACATATGAATTCAACACTGCTCAGACTCATCACCTCATGTTTAGAATGAGAAAACTGTATGCGCTCATGAATGCTTGATTCTAATTGGCTGGCAGAGGTTCTATGGGGTCTATATCTTCATAAACAAAATAAACAAAAATTAAAATCAAAACAGAAAATTAAAAATAAAACAGACTTACAAATATGAATAAAAATGAATATAGTTTTTAAATAATACTAAAATGTAGATTTCATTATATTTGTCCATATTATCTCAAATGCACACATCTCTTTGAATCCATGCAAATAAAAATGGCACGAAAAAACAAAACAAAACAAAAAACAAAACATTAACTTACTAACATCAGGCTACTTTTAGCCTTACCCTGGATTTGGTTCACCTTCCGCCTATGTATACAAGCGCACAAAAACTTGCTGTCCCAAGTCTTCGCCAGTGGGAGTGAAGATCACAAGTGTGTCTAGAACTTTTCCTTAGCCGATGGGACACACTTATAGTGTTTTAAAAATGCAAGTTTTTACAATGCTTTATTTTGATTTTCAGTACTGTTCAGTAGTTCCTAACAGACAACACAATTTATTTTTATTATTTATTCTAATTAAACAGGTGTTTAAACTCAGCTAACTTTCTATATATATTTTTTTTATCTCAACAGCATGAGTTCGAGTCCCAGCTAAAGGTACTTTCCTGCTCCTGTTCAGTTCTCACCTGTCTAATTGTTTCATGTCTCTACTCCTACTGTCCTGACCATTAAAGGTGAAAAACTCCATTGCAAAAAACAAACAAACAAACAAACAAAAAACCTCTGAGCAGTAAAACATTTTCATAATGGAGTCTTACAAGAGGTTACAGCAAAACAAAGAGATTTCCCATGTTTCTCACACGTTTCTCTCCCATTGTCATTTTGGATTCTTTTCTTTCAGACCTCAACACCCTTTCACTGTCTCAGTTGTGTCTACTTTTCTTTCTCCTAAGGAGTTTTAGGAGAAACATCTGAGACACTGTTGAGACTAAAATTAGAAATACATGATAATCACAACTAAGTCTCCTGAGGTTAGAAAGAGCAACAACTGAGAAATAAAATATTCCTATCATGGAGTCTTGATTGAGATTGCAGCAAGACAATAAAGAGATATTCTATGTTTCATCCACCACATTCTCAGTTTTGACTCTTATTTCTCAAATATTTCTCATGTTTCATTTGTGTCTACTTCTGTTTGTCTTAAGGAATTTTAGGAAAATCATCTGAAATGCTGTTGATACTAAAATGAGAGATATATGAGAATCTCATCTAAGTCTCCTGAGCTTAGGAAAAGCAACCACTGAGCAATTTATATATTTTTTTCCAAACGTATCATAAAAGTTTGCAATGTTGCTGCACATGAAATGTAACACACATAATATTAAATAAATTTAAATCAGATTAGACATTATTTATTACTCAAACCCCTTTCTCTATCTGTCCGTCTGTCTCGCATATTTGCCATATTTGTAGTTTTTAACACTTTATGCGTGTTTGTAGTTCTAATCGAATCCTCGCAATGTGT
This sequence comes from Sinocyclocheilus anshuiensis, assembly GCF_001515605.1. Lineage (NCBI taxonomy): Eukaryota > Metazoa > Chordata > Actinopteri > Cypriniformes > Cyprinidae > Sinocyclocheilus > Sinocyclocheilus anshuiensis. Next base: position 171,553 of record NW_015546132.1, on the reverse strand, counting down.
TGTAGGCAATATTAGCCATTAGAGTGTGCATCGATCTGCACTTCGAATTTTAACCTTAAAGGGGTCATATGATGCGATTTCAATTTTTCCTTTCTCTTTGGAGTGTTACAAGCTCTTGGTGCATAAAGAAGATCTGTAAAGTTGCAAAGACTAAAAGTCTCAAATCCAAAGAGATATTCTTTATAAACGTTAAGAGTCAACCACGCCTACCTAAAACGGCTCATTCTAACACGCCCCCACATGTCTATGATGTGGGAAGATTTGCATAACGCCGCCCAAATGTTCACGCAAAGAAAGAAGGCGTAACTTTTATTCTTGCCATAGTATTGTTGTTGCCGCTGCCGCCGCCATGTCGTGAAGGCGCTGTGTTTCGTTGTGAACGTGAAACTACTTTGTTTGGCCTTCCAAAAGAGGACAATATCCACTTCGTCGTGCCTAGAGCTGATCCGTGCTGGTCGCTGAGGAAACACTCCTTCGTCGAATCCGCCAGCCGCGCCGTTCTCAAGCCTGCCGCCGCTCACTCAAGCTGGCCTCCACTCACTCTAGGCCGCCGGCCGCCGCTTACTCAAGCCCACCGTGTGTTTCGTTGTGAAAGCGAAACTACATTGTTTGGAATTTGCCACTGATGATTCAAACGCGAGTTTTGAGCAGTGTAGAGTAGCACTTGTTGTTTGTCATTTCTCTGATCACAAATGCAGACATGGTTTTATGTTTACGCGGCACGATGCAACGCAACACGTATAAAGACCGTATAAATCATTATAATCCGTAATTATGTCCCCACTGGATGCAACAAATGCCTCGTTTATAATGGGTTTTAATATTTTTTTTAAAAATCGACGCGTTTCAGAAAGGCGGGGCATAGAAGAGAAACAATAATGTACAGTATGTGGAAAATAATGTGTTTTTTTAACCTTAAACCGCATAAACACATTTCATTACACCAAATAAACAAAATAATATTATTTTTAGCAACATCATATGACCCTTTAAGTAGTAGACCATCCAGGAATCTTTAACATACTCATTTGAATATACTAAGATTTGGGACATACTAATTCTATTTTCGAATACTATTTAGGACAGATAGTATGCGAATTGGGACACAGCACAGGAAAAAAAAAACAATAAAAAAAAGGAAAAAATAAAATGCACCATACTGCTTCTTTCTTCTTCTGTTCAAAAGTAATTTGCATAATTAGTACATATCGCCACCTAATTGGTGGTTGTGCAATCATTTTTAATTTTTTTTCCCCCATTTAATCTTTAATCCCTGAGAATAAGAATTATATTGCTTGTTTGATGCTAATTATGTAATGAGTCATATCAGATATGTATTTTTATTATAGAAATACATGATAGAAAATGCAGGTCCATAATGTCAGATGATAATAAAATAAACATTACCTTGTCATAACAGTGTTTTACAATTTTTTACAGATAACTATTATATATACCAATAAAATAAATATAATAACTATATGAAGAGTTCATTTTCAAAAAACGATAACTCCATTTTTATTTATTTTCATAAATCACGTTTTTTTATTGTGCATTCCAAGAAATATCAATCAAACTGCAGTTGGGTTGTTTTGATTAAGTAATAATAACTAATAATAACAAATACAGGTAACTTACAAAATTAAAGTTAATTGAAAGTATGTTTTTTTATATATTAAAAGTTTGTTTTATAGCAAAAGCAGATAACTCCACATTTCATGTTTTAGAGTTAAAAAAACAACAACAAAAAAAAAACACGTTTTATCTTTGTAATCTGCTCAGATGACAATGTAGATGCCTGACAAACATTGTTGTTGTGATCATAAACTGCATGGTTGTGATTACACGCAATACACAGAGCTTTTCCCTCTGTTATGTCTTTGGCTGGTCTCAGACGATCTTGGAGGTGAAGATGCTGGATGTGGAGGTCCTGGGCTGGTGTGGTTACACGTGGTCTGC
>NW_015546132.1:159974-169297 GCF_001515605.1 Sinocyclocheilus anshuiensis | reverse complement strand
GATCTTTGAGTTCAGCTCATGAAAAATGGGGGCAAAAACAAAAGTGTTGCGTTTATAATTTTGTTCCGTGTACATACTCTGAAAGTTACCTCCATTTATGGAACCGAAAGCAGAGTTTATCTGTTTACTTTACCCTTAAACATACCCAGGTATGTCACATGTCTCAGATCTTTGAGTTCAGCTCATGAAAAATGGGGGCAAAAACAAAAGTGTTGCGTTTATAATTTTGTTCAGTGTACATACTCTGAAAGTTACCTCCATTTATGGAAACAGTTTATCTGTTTACTTTACCCTTAAACATACCCAGGTATGTCACATAAGAGCAGTTCCAGCGTTATACGTGACATTTGCAGTAAAAACTTGAAACATAAATTCTCAGAGAATGTATATGTTAACAATATATTGAAACATCTGTTTATATTTTTCTAACCCCCTAACCATAGAGTTCAGGCATCAGAAAAATATCAGTCTATACACGTGTTTTATATTTTAAATGAGAGAAATATGCATGCGTTACAGACGTGACAAAAAAGGACTTGAGTTTTTGGGAGTCAATATACTTTGTTGAAATTCTGAGAATTCAAATGCACAAGCCAAAAGAAATAATACCAGCCGAAAGGATAAGGGTTGGCTCTCCGTGGAACATAAATTATTTGTTTTATTTTGTTTTTCATTTTTGCCTTTATGAGGAAAAACCATTAACAGACGTGACGTCTCTCCGCCGTTTTGTTATTTAACCATAAATGATGCAGTGAGTAGCTTCTCATTTCTTAAACAACCATGTCGGAAGACACATCCTGTGGTCGTGGAAAAGCATCTGTATTACAAGATCTTGTATACAAATTCTGGCATCTGTATATAAGATCTTGTATACAGAAGTCACATAGATTGAAATACACTGCCCGTCCAAAAAAAAATAAAAAATCACACACTCTAATATTTCGTTGGACTGCCTTTAGCTTTGATTACGGCACGCAATCGCCGTGGCATCGTTTTGATAAGCTTCTGCAATGTCACAACATCTATTCCCGTCCAGAGTTGCATTAATTTTTTACCAAGATCTTGTATTGATGATAGGAGAGTAGGAATGCTGCACAAAGTCTTCTCCAGCACATCCCAAAGATTCTCAATGGGGTTAAGTTCTGGACTCTGTGGTGGCCAAACCATGTGTGAAAATGATGTCTCATGCTCCCTGAACCACTCTTTCACGATTTGAGCCCGATGAATTCTGGCATTGTCATCTTGGAATATGCCTGTGCTATCAGGGAAGAAAAAATCCATTGATGAAATAACCTGGTCATTCAGTATATTCAGGTAGTCAGCTGACCTCATTCTTTGGGCACATAACGTTGCTGAACCTAGACCTGACCAACTGCAGCAACCCCAGATCATAGCACTACCCCCACAGGCTTGTACGGTAGGCACTAGGCATGATAGGTGCATCACTTCATCCGCCTCTCTTCTTACCCTGATGCGCCCATCACTCTGGAACAGGGTAAATCTGGACTCATCAGACCACATGACCTTCTTCCGTTGCTCCGGAATCCAATCTTTATGCTCCCTAGCAAATTGAAGTCTTTTTTTCCGATTAGCCTCACTGATAAGTGGTTTTCTTAAGGCTACACAGCTGTTTAGTCCCAATCCCTTGAGGTCCCTTTGCATTGTGCATGTGGAAATGCTCTTACTTTCACTATTAAACATAGCCGTGAGTTCTACTGTTGTTTTTTACGATTTGATTTCACCAAAGGTTTAAGTGATCGCCGATCACGATCATTCAAGATTTTTTTCCAACCACATTTCTTCCTCGAAGATGATGGTTCCCCACTATCCTTCCAGTTTTTAATAATGCGTTGGAAAGTTCTTAACCCAATTTTAGTAGTTTCAACAATCTACTTGGATGTTTTCTTTGCTTGACGCATGCCAATAATTTGACCCTTCTGAAACAGATTAACATCTTTTCCACGACCACAGGATGTGTCTTCCGACATGGTTGTTTAAGAAATGAGAAGCAACTCACTGCATCATTTAGGGTTAAATAACGTGTTGCCAGCTGAAACATAATCATCCATGCAGTAATTATCCAATGGGAGGCTCTTACCTATTTGCTTAGTTAAATCCAGGTGGTGACTTTTTTTTTTTTCTTGGACGGGCAGTGTATAATAATAATAAATAGATTTTCAAATATTTAAATATCTTAAATTCAAATAGAAGAAAATATATTGTATACAATATATGTAAATATATTTTGAAATATATTTTAAAAATATATTGAAATATTTGAATTTGGCCGCTTTTTAATATTTTTAACATGTATTAAATATATTTAAATATATTTTTATCGGAAATATTTACATATATTTATTTCCTTAACTGTAAATACATTTAGATATCAGACTATATAAATATATTAATTTGCAATATATGTCCATATATTCATTTCTAATATTTGTTAACATATTACATTTCAGTACATGTAAATATATTAAATTTCTATAAATGTAAATATATTTTAAAACATTCAAATATTTAATAAATAAACTTTAACATGTTTTATAGAATATATTCCCGTTTACTCAAACTTTTAAACTTACTCAAACTTTACAAAAAATTGTAAATAAATTAAATCTCCACACATGTAAATGTTTTCATTTTATATAGATTATAATTTGCCCCTTCAAAATAAATAGGATACAAACAAAATTTGGACAATGAAAAACTGTAAAAATCTCCAGACAATGTAACTTAAAAACAGTGACAATATAAATTGACTTATTAATATAAAGAGTACATTTATCAACACCAGTTTAGCATGAACCAACAAAAATTATGAATGCTCATGATGTTTCCGGCACATAAATGAAAGATTATCATTCTGTAAGCATCCATGGTCAAAACATTATGCACAAACATGCAAGTCTTAGTAGGCATTCAACACCAGTGTTGGAGAAGCTACTCTGAAACTGTAGCTTGACCAGCTACAAGCTACTCGTAAATGTAACTAGTTAAGCTACATTCAAGCTACCTTTCTGAAAAAGTAGCTAGCTACACTACTATGGGATGATATTAGACTCAAAATGATTAATAGATGCACGCACAATTATCCATGTACTGCATATATTTTATACATGTATCTTACTAGCCACAAACAAATGCCTTTTGAGTCTGTGGAATTCGATATTAAATGATTGTGCAGCGATTTGTACAAATACAGACATGTTTGTGAATAAAAATGTTCTGTTCTGCATTAATATATCATAAATTGCTCATGCAAAAAGGAATCCGTGCATATGTGGATCAGGTGACACGCGTGCATTAATTGATGTCTAGTTCGAGTCGATCTTGTTTGGTTCATTTGGATTTTGAGACTTCATTTTCACAGTTTACAGCATTTCACGTCCCCCACACACACACAACTACCAACGAACAAGGCCCAGTGCAATTCATTAATGTGTACACGATTTGAAAAATTCGCAAATGTGCTCACTACATTGAAACAAATGCTTTTCAACCGGTGTCTGCAGAGTTAAGAATTACATTAATGTGCAGCATTTTGTTCAAATAGAGACATATTTGTGAATACAAATGTTATAGTTTGTATTAAAGTATCATGATTTGTGCATGTAGCGATTAAAATGTGCATTTATGGATCAGGTGACACGCGTGCATTCATTCATGTCTCTTCTGAGTCGATTCTATTTGATTCATTTGAATTTTGAGACTTTCGTTCCGCCCTTTTAGCCTTGCCCAATCCACACACACACACAGCTCGCGATCCACGCGCAGCTGAGCCACAGAACATCAGCCACCACTAGATGGCACTAGCCCCAGTCACATGTGCGCATTCCGTTGAGTACTGTTTCATGAATGTTACATTGTGTTTTCTTTTTTGGTTTGGCTATTCTCCTCTACCGTAGAAATATAATAAAGATGTTTTATTGAACTTGTTCTAACTTAACTTGTCTTAAGACACAGAATAGCTTATATTAATTTAGCCAAACAAGAACTTCGTGACGGTACCTTGTTTTTTTCAATGGCACGTATTCCTTCCTTGTAGGCTATTATTATTATTAAAATTATTATTATTATTATTATTATTATTATTATTATTATGCAAAGACGAAGTTGACGATGCTGATTAGCCATCTCTGCAGTCCAAGAGAAATGCACCTTTCATGTAGGCCTACAGCATTGCAAACGCTGCAGCCTGTTCATTAGAAGAAGAAGAAGAATGAGCTTTATTGCCAGGTATCCTTTTTGCATGAGCAATTTATGATATATTAATGCAGAACAGAACATTTTTATTCGCAAACATGTCTATATTTGTACAAATCACTGCACAATCATTTAATCCAGAATTCCACAGACTCAAATTGAAAGGCATTTGTTTGTGGTTAGTAAGATACATGTATAAAATTTATGCAGTACATGCATAATTGTGCGTGCATCTATTAATCATTTTGAGTCTAATATCATCCCATACACTACAAGTTACTATCAAAATGTAGCTAGCTACATTGAAACTACTTTCAATTTGTATTATTAGGGGTTCAAGCACGCAGTGCTGAAACCCTATTGTAATAGTAAGGATTATTTTTATTATTATTATTATTATTTTTCTCCACTAAACCACTTGAAACTACTCAAAAATTTTACATTTTTGGAATCCTTGGGTCAAGGCAAATTAAAAATGCTCATCCTGATCTTGGGTCTAGGAGGTCTCGTTTTTCCGCAAATTTTAATTATGTCCAGAACCTACTTTTGCGAACTAGTCCTAGGTTTTTTTGCCCGATCGGAATCAAACCACTGCAGAAATATTTTCTGGACAGTGAATATTGTATGAGCTCAATTTTTAGTCAAATTTATAAAAATTGCGTAGATCTGCCACTTGGTGGTGCTATAAGATCGAAGAAACTATAACTAGGCAACCGTTGGTCCGATCGACTTTGGTATGCAGTGTCTTTATCCGAAGCGGCACAAGTGTCTATGAGGAAATTTTTGTGTCTCAAAAAACATGGCCGCCATTGGCCAAACAAATTTAAGCAGCTATTTGACAAGGTTAACGGAGGTACATGTTCGACTCATGGCCCTAAAGGTCTGTAAGAATTTTGAAAGAAATCGGCCTCTAGTTGGCGCTAACGAGTTTTATGGCTCTGTAATCACGTGGTGTTTCACACATCCACACAATATGCATAACATTGGATAGGCCTCCTCATAATGAGCAACTTTGCCTCAAAAACCATTGCTGTCAATCAAATCGTTCAATAAATATTTACAAATATGTTAAAAACCTACTTTTGCGAACTAGTCCTAGGTTTTTCGCTCAATCTCGATTTAATCAAACACACCTGATTCAGATCATCAGCTCATTAGTAGAGACTCCAAGACCTGAAATGGGTGTGTCAGACAAAGGAGAGATAAAAAAATATGCAGTGTTGGGGGTCCTCCAGGAACGTGGTTGGGAACGACTGCTCTAGATCAATAATTATCAAAAAAATGTTGAATTTTGTTCTTTGGTTACCTTTAACGGGGTCATTTAGAAAAGGCTGTGGTTAAATATACCCCAAAACCTATAAAACCTAAACGAAAACTCCAAACTTTACGCAACTTGGTGAAAACATGTGTCGGATGACTCTTAACAAGCATGCAAACTTTCATGGAGATCGGACCATAGGTGGCGCTATAACAGTTGAAAAGGCCTCAAAAATACAATATTTGTATAGAAAATGACCTCAAATTGTAGAACATGTTCATATGTTCACAAAAACACTAGATCTTCATATCATATGATAGATCTCCTCATTTTGAACAACTTTGCCTCAGGGACCAATGCTATCAATCAAACTGGTCATTAAATATTCAAGATTATTTAAAAAAAACGACTTTTGCGAACTAGTCCTAGGTTTTTCGCTCAATCTCGATCAAACCACTGCATTAATATTCTGTGGACTCTCTAGATCAATAATTATCAAAAAAATGTTTAATTTTGTCCTTTGGTTAGCTATAATGGGGTCATTTTAAAAGGGGCGTGGCCAAATATACCCAAAATAGCAATGGTAAAAAAAATGGCAAAATAGGCCTACATGTCGGAAAAATTTACAGATTAAATCCGTCCCTCCCGAACCTATAACAAAAGTGTCCCTCGTGGGTCAAAATGACCCGAAGGCCAAACATTACACTAATTTTATTTTTGGTCCAGAAAGCTTATATCGGTCCATTTTTATTTATTTGTTTTTTCTAATTTTTTATGTAGGTTTTTTTTTTTTTGGTGTTTTTTTTATTTACATTAAATTCTGGATATTTTTATGAAAATTAGCATATTTTATACATTTTTTTCACCAAAAAAGCCCAAAGAAAGACACAATTCTGCATATTTATACTTTAAACATGATGATCCATCAGGACCTAGGTCACTGAGTGTCCCTGATGCCATCTGGTGGGGAAAAATTACATAAAATTGCATTTTATGATTACAGCCACTAGAGAGGCCTATTGAATCTTATGGAGATTCTTAAATGAGCCAAACAAGTGAAATCTTTAAAGGGGTCATATGATGTTGCTAAAAAGAACATTATTTGGTGTAATTGGTGTAATGAAATGTGTTTATGCAGTTAAAGGTTAAAAAAACACATTATTTTCCACATACTGTATATTATTGTTTCCCCTCCATGCCCCGCCTTTCTGAAACGCGTCGATTTTTACGAAGCTCATCGGTTTGAAAAGCGAGGTCTGCTCTGATTGGCCAGCTATCCAGTGCGTTGATTGGCTGAATACTTCAAGCGTGTGACGGAAATGTTACACGCCTTACCATATTGTGATGCCCTGTCCGGCCTGAGCGACGAGACAAAAGCTTTCAAACCCATTATAAACGAGGCATTTGTTGCATCCAGTGGGGACATAATTATGGATGATAATGACTTATACTGTCTTTTTACGCATTGCATTGCATCGCACCCTGTTAACATAAAAGTGTGTGTGTGTGTGTGTGTGTGCCTGTGTGTGTGGGTATGTGAGTTTTTTGTGCATTAGGGATATTCTGCAGTCTCAGCCCTTTGTTTGGGTATGCATCTTTTCTGGATTGTGTCATATTTTATATAGTAAAAAAAATAAAATAAATGAAAAAAATGCTGTTTTCTTTTTTCGGACATTACATTCATTCCTATGGCCGGGTCAAAATGACCCACGAGGGAGACTTTTGTTACTTTTTTTATTACACTGAGGGACACTTTTGATACTTTTTTTATAGCACCAAATTAAACTGCTCGAATTCACTCAAATTTTTTTTCATGTATTCCCAGTTCAAGTGTGACAAAAGTAAAAAAGTCTCATAACATAATGATCAACGCTCGTTTTGGGTCAAAATGACCTGAGGGACGGATGAGGGTTAAGGGGCGGTAATATTATAATGAGATCCCTTTGCAACGTCACTAGGGGAGCGAAATCAGACGCGCTTGTTTTTTCAGACGCTTGAAGAAAAAGGCTTACCAAAGCAAAGTGACTGGGTTAATCTTTTTCACGTTTCCTTAGTTGGTAGATGCACCGGGGACCTGATTATAGCACTTAAAACCCGAAAAAGACAGATTTTCATGATATGTCACCTTTAAGTAAAGCAATGAGTGTTTGCACATGTGAGGAGTTCGTGTGAGGCACTGATGAATTAGTGTGGCATTTTGATTGGTTGCGTTTGAAAAAGGAAATCAAGATACTTCCTGTTAGATTTTTGTGTTATTTAGAGAAATGTGTGTTGTGTTTTGCAAAAAGTGTTTTATAAAATTGAAAACTTGAGTCAAAGTTCGATAATTAGTGTATGGTTTTGCAGATGTGTTCTGGTGTTTGAGTGTCAGGATTTAGAAACTGTGTGACAAGTATAGATTTTGTGTGTAAGCAGACAGCATTTGAAAAATACAACTGTAATCTGTATTCCAGTTTACTGAAGGGTACCACAGTCCTGTAATATTGGGCAAAGGTGCTTTTAAAATAATTTTTCTGCTTTGCAGAAAATTGATTTTATTGTTACTTTCAGTGACTATATATTTACATCTTAACCTTTCTAACTTGGCTATACCTGTATAAACAAAATATCTGTGAAGGACTCACTATTGATGGCCAGTAAAAAGCGTTTTTGCAGGTTTAAAAGAGAGATTAATTTACATGAAACACTTTAATTTGCATTTCTTGGAATGTCAGTGATGTTTCTCAACACTCAAGGACCTCCTATGAATTTGGACTAATGTTAATCACACCCACCTTCACACACAACTGTACAGCCCACCATATGATTGACAGTTTTAAAACCCTATTTTAAATTTATTTTATCTTTATTTTATCTTATTATTTTATTTCATTTAAATAAAGCAAACATGGTGTATACTGGTGCAATTTGTCACAGGCAATTTGCTATATCTTCACAAATGTTTTGTTTTTGGCAGCTGACGCAATGTCTTCATTTACTTTACAAGACTTACTTAATGATGCCTCGAGACAGCTAGCATGTTTCCAGCCAGTCTGTCTGCTTCTAGTCTTTTATAACCAGACCTTTAGACTGACGCCAGAAAGTCAGTTCAGCCAGTTTTCCTTGGGTGAGATGTCTGAGGCTTCCAGATCTGGGTTCCTGTGAGTCAAACACTAACACAGTATAGGGCAACGGCACCTTGCCAGGAGAGATGGAGACATTTCACACCATTCACATTCTGGAAACCCTATATTTTGCTGAGCTCGGACCCCTCTCCCCGGACGGGGGGGGTACCCCGGGCTCGAGAGTAATTACCGAGCTCAGAGCCCTCTCCCCGAACAGCACGCCAAATATGCATAACCTTTACTCAGTTTGTTATATGTAAGTTTGAACTCGTGAATTTGTGCTGCCCGCTCAGATCGTGCTACCTCCTATTAAAACAGTACAGTTCGATGAAGAAAAGCAGATCATGTTCATGTGGTCTGGGGCTTTATTAATGCCCATATACCTACCTTAAACCTACCCTTAAAACGATACAAATATAGTGTTGGTAGCACGATCTGATAGGTAGCATTATTCATTAGAAAACCGAGTCCAGTAGAGTAAGGGGAATCTGAGGGAAAGTGTTGTAATGGAAGTTTGTAATGTTGTGTGTGTTAGGGATGCACCGATACCACTTTTCCAGTACTCGCCCGATACCGATACTTTTATTTTTGGTACTTGCCGATACCGAGTACCGATACCAATATTTGTATTGCATTTGTACATTTTTTAAATATTGGGTACAGAAACCAAAAGAGTATGTATAATGTTAGTTGGTTAACTTCATTTATCAGATAGATACAGTCAAACCAAAATGTATTCAGACACCTTA
>NW_015546132.1:149963-159938 GCF_001515605.1 Sinocyclocheilus anshuiensis | reverse complement strand
GTTATATTCATTGCATACATATACTTCGTAGTAGACATCCTTAACTCCATTCTGCTGTCTGTTGTTCTGTAGTCGGCGTTTCATTGTCTGAATATGGCGCTTATCACATGCTGTGTGGTATCGGCGTTTGGTATCGGGGCATTTTAACGAGTACGAGTACGAGTACAGGAGCTCAGTATCGGTATCGGTGCATCCCTAGTGTGTGTACCAGTGGGAACAGCCAACTCATGCAAAGGATGTGGTTGATACGTTTTTCTAAATGGCCAGAAAGTCTCAGAACCAGAGAACGACATTGATGACTCATTTAGCATGTCATTGCCACATGATAAAAATGTGGCAATGACTTTGCTTAAATGTAATGTCTTGGGCATAGTTATGACTAGATTGCATCCTTTTATTGTGTCTCAGGGTGGTTGTTAAGGTCAGGCAGGGATGAGGTGAGATGAGGATCGAAGTGCAGCAGTTTTACTAACAAACACACAAAGTTAATCCAAACAAGGCAGAAATCCAAAAGAGTACTATAAAAAACGCACAATAGGATGCAAAGAAAAAAGACTACTGAAAGACAGGGTTATAAACACAGGATATACACTGGATAACAAGGGGCTAACAAGATGAGGCTAATGAATTACCATGGTAGCAAAATAGGGTAACCAAATAGAAGCCGCATGACACTTTCCCAGAATTATGGGAGTTAACTTCTTTAAAGTGTTAACAATCAGCAAAAGGTTCACTCTGTGAACACAATAATCATTTTCAAAAACTGGGTACAATGAGGTGGCATTATTCTACTAACTGTTCAGCCATGGATCATTAAAAGGAAATGTAAAAGTGTAAAGCATTAACAAATTATTTTGAACATACCATGAATGACCCCTAAAGCAATTTTTTTTTCCAGCAGCAATATTATGGATGTGTTAAATATCAATGTAGTGATATATGTCTATATTACATAAAAATTACATTTAAAAACATCCATGTAAAAAAAAAAAAAAAACTTGAGGATTTGGGGGAAAAAATCAGGAGAGCAGACTACAAATGCACAGTACATGTTTTTCATATTGTTACTGTAGTAAACGAGACTGACGTCACCCAAAGACGTTGTGATTTTTAGGTCACATGTCACTCAAGGTGCGGTTATGAGTATATCAGATTACCAATTCCCACCTTGCTCACTTCAGAGCGCCAGTTGAGGACTGTTAGTTTGGCAATATGGGAGTGTTTCCCACAAGCTGTTCAACAATTTGAGATTCACAAACTGGAGGGAGTTGGTCAACTAATTTATCTGAAAGATTGGTGGTTTAGATAGCTAGTAGAGCCTTGGATCATCAACACAAAGACGACACAATTGTAATAAGATTAATTAAATTTATTAACAGTAGATATGCAAGAGTAAATACAACAACTAGTGATGATACCAATAAATGTATATGCACTGCTAATAATAATAATAGACAACTACATATGAAGGAAGATACCGTGTTTCCCACAAGCTGTTCAACAATTTGAATTTCATACACTGGAGGGAGCTGGTCAACTGATTTATCTGAAAGATTGGTGGTTTAGATAGCTAGTAGAGCCTTGGATCATCAACACAAAGACGACACAATTGTAATAAGATTAATTAAATTTATTAACAATAAATATGCAAGAGTAAATACAACAACTATTGATGATACCAATAAATGAATATGCACTGCTAATAGACAACTAAATATGAAGGAAGTTACCAAATAAATTGTAGAAACAAATAAATGGAATGAACACAGAATGGCAAAATGCAATGCTGTTGAACTGAATGTAGCAATGGAAGATATTTCTATGGTAAAGTTGCTTATGGGAAAACCACTTAATGGCTCTGGTAGAATTAACGATAAATAACTGCTTATTTATCTTTGAACAAACAATATAGCAATTATTTTTCATGCTGACCCCAAGTAAATGTTATCTAAACTGGTTAGAAAACGTAGGCTGCAGGTATAAAATAAGCCAAGGTCTCGAGGAAAGAGGTTTGGTAAGTTTATAGTTACGTTCCACGGTCGGGTGATCAGTCCGGCGGTTGAGACGATTTCCACTGGTGATGCAGACTGCGTGCAGAGGGGAAGGCACAGAGTTGCGTTCCGGTAGCCGTCGATGCGCTGACCTGGAGGATGCTGAACTTCTGTTGTGCAAAGCGGGTCCTTAGAGCATGGACAAGGCAGCCGGGTCAGATGGGACTTCACAGGGTCCTTTACAGTCTGGCTAAATCGTTAAGGAGTCATGTGTTTCAGGCAGAGTCTGCCAATGCGGAGGTCCTTTGAAGACTGGGCTGTGCTGCTTTCATAGTGGCAAGAGTCAGACGGGGTCCGTCACTGCTGGGTCCTTTGCAACTGAAGGGCAGCTAAATGCGATATAGAAGGTTTACTCAAGAGCTGAGCTGAACTTTGGCTGTCTTGAAGTCTCTTTCCTCATCAGGCCAGAAACTCAGAACGTTGTATCTGGTAGTGTCCTTTCCCTCGCAGGATTGGAGCTCAGAACCGTTGTAGGGGAGAGCGGGGTAAGTTGTCACACTTTTCACACTGTCTAACATTTACTGAGCACCATACATCACAATGGTATAAATGTCATACCAAATGAAAGAAGGAAGTCTTGGGCACATATGTTGTATTCATTACATTTTCATATCTTATCTCATTACGGAGTTGTAGACTGTTGAATAGAGAATGTGCACTTGTGACAATTTGCCCCATCAGCGGGCAAGTTGTCACACTAGATTATCTAAAAATAAGAACACAACTACTTAATTGTGATTATTGATTTTAATTTTTAAATTCAAACCAAAACTGGAAATATAAAAATCATGCCTAGAGAATTTGGAAAAACAATAATTTCAGTCCAAACAATACACATTTCAATAAAACATATTAAGTGGCAAGACCACTTTACTTTGAACTTTAAACTCAAACATTCTCTGGCTTGCACATAGATCCATGATAACTGAATGGAATGCTGCAGATAACTTGCTTAACTTAACATGTTTAACCTCGGAACAAAACAGATGCCCTGTATCTGAGTAATCAGACTCATCTTCAGAGTCACAATTCTGGCACACATAAATTGCCTGGCCTGAGGTGCAAGCATCATGGGCCCATTTGTTGCATTTTACACATTTTACCCAGGTCTCTTTTGGACGACTGTTTGAAAATGGCTCCACACAGACGAAGCAGAAGCACTCTTCATCATCTGATAATGACTCTTCTATGATTTTTCTTCTTTTAGCTGCTTTGTTCTTCGTAGGTCCAGATTTTGACTCCCCACCCCCCCTTGCTTCCCTTTCTTTTGAAACAGCTTTTTGCTAGATTCAGCCTTATTCTTTTCTATTTCTAGTTGCTGCTTCACTGGCGTGTCAGTAAGAATTGCTGATTTGCTTCGTATTCTTCCTTTGCTGGCTGGTTTTCGGGGGCCAGCTTTTGGATATGGCCGGATGTCCTCTGGAGTTGGTAGCCCGCTGTCAGCAATAGCATTGCTGGGTAAGGGTGAGCTGGTGATAGCAGAAGCATAACTGGGCATGCTAGGAAGAGCAGAGTTGGTGCTGGGGCCTGGCAGAGCAGAGTTGGTGCTGGGACCTGGCAGGGCAGAGTTGGTGCTGGGGCCTGGCAGAGCAGAGTTGGTGCTGGGGCCTGACAGGGCAGGGTTCTGAATGGGGCAATCTGTGACGTAGGATGGTGCAAACTCGGTTTCCAGAAATACATCTCTGTTGTAAGGTTGAACCCCAGCCACCCTAAAGCCAGCCTGAATGTTCAAGGGGGTTGCAGCCAGAGGATAGGCAATTGCCACAATCTCAGGAATGTCATAAATTGACATTGTCTTCCCGGGGTTGTTCCTCATCCAGGCATCACACGCGCTGTTGATGTGCCTCTTTAGTGGCCCGTAGACAGACCTGTCTAATGGTTGGAGCCGATGTGAGCAGTGGGGTGGGAATGACAGCATGATTATGCCATTTTCTTTGGCATAATTGAGTCCATCAATGGACAGATGAGACTCGTGGTTGTCCAAAAGGAGTAAACAGGGCTTCTCCTTTGAGCACTTTGTATGTTCACTGAAATGTTGCAGGAAGTCAACAAAGTGCGTGTCTTTCATCCATCCAGAGGAATTTGCCCCTCCTTTGCTGCCAGGTGGCCCATTGATCAGGAAATGATCGCGGAAGTTGACACGGGGGAAAATAAAGTATGGAGGTATACTATTCCCTGTGGCTGAGACAGCACAGGCCAGTGTGACAAGGGTTCCCCTTTCAGCAGAGGTCAATGACCCTACTTGTTTGAATCCACGTCTGGCCAACACTTTGTCTGGCTTATGTACAGTGGTGACCCCAGTTTCATCAACATTCCAAATGTCTCCTGGTCCAAACTCATATTTGCGTAACACTTTCTCTAAGTTGTCAAAGAAAGCATTAACATTCTCTCTGTTGAAGCTACTTGCCCTGGCAAGGCTAGTTGCCTCTGGCTTTCTCAGTGACAGCGTTGTATGCCGCTTTAAGAAGCCTGTAAACCACTCTTTGCTGGCCTTTTCTTTTTCTGCCCACAAAGGCGTGAACTTCAGCTGGTGTGCCACAGCAAACTGGTAGGCAAGCTTTCTGACCTCACTTGGTGACAGACCAAAATAAATGTCAGCTGACCTAGTAATATACTCAACAAGCTGCTTTTCCAAATCAGGTGAAAAAATCTTCCGTGGCGTTGTATAACCAACCATTGTTGTTGGCATGGCTGTCTGACTTTCAATTTCTTCTCTGGTAATCTTTTGACAATACCGAGTCAGAGTACGGTAATTTATTTCAAAATCCTTCGCTGTACTTCTGATTGATTTGTTCTGCAACTTTACCTGCCTGACTGCCTTTAACATTATGTCAGGTGGTGTACTGCCATGCTCTGTCTTTCGTTGATAATTTCGAACCATCTTCCTTCTTTCATTCCTGCCTTTCCATCCTTTCTTCAAAAACCTTATTGCAATTACAAATAAATTACAAAATCACAATGTTTTTTGAGCATGTTCTATGTGTTTATTTGTACTGGGGCAAGTTGTCTCATGTGATGACTTGCCCCAAAGTCATTGAGACAACTTGCCCCAAACTGACATGTGTGCTAATGTTGGCTAAATCTCAAGGTTAGCTCAACATAGCACGTCAGCTAAAATATCAAAAGACACGTTATTGTCTCCTCTATTTTGTGCAAAATAATAATTTTTAACATTCATACCTAACAAAGTTGTATTGCATAAAATTTAAAGTGCAATTTTTTTACTTTTTAAGCCAAAAAATAAGAATATTGTGCTAACCTCAGATTAGAGCGATCTTGACCACATGTGAACAGGAAGTTGACTACAGAAGAAGAAGTCACACAAAGTGGCTATTTGATTTTTGAGATAGAGCCTCTAGTGTTGGAGTTATGAACAGTGTGACAACTTACCCATGTGACAACTTACCCCGCTCTCCCCCTACCTGTTATTGCCTCCTACCACACAGGTCGGAAAAACAGAATAAGTGTATCTGCTACTGTCTCTGTGGATGTACCGGAGACTCAGAATGAGTTGTTTCTGCCTTCCCGGTAACAGGACTCAGACCCAGAACAAGGAGTGTCTTTTGGGAAGGTACCTTTATCTCTTTTCAATGAGGAGGAGATTGCAATTTGGCACTTCTCCATTCCAGAAATGTGATTGGCCACTTGTGTCCGAGGTGGGCATGGTGTTGCCCGCCCTAGTGTGGAACTCATTTGCATATGGTGGAGTACAAAGTTAAACAGTGTCTTTAAAATTTTACCCATGCAATATTTCTTTACCAAACCTTTTTCAGATTATTACCAACATCATATGGGGAGAAAAAAGAGTCTAATCATGATAGGAAACTGTTGAACTGTCACCTTTTTATACCATAATATGTTAATAGGCCTGCTTCTGTGAACTGTTATGTTAACAGTCAATGGCCATCAATGTAAACTGTACTTTATCTTTATCTTTATCTGTACTTTATTTACATTGTAGTTTACATCCATTAAAGGTCTCCAAACATATGTGTGAATGCATTTGGATAGATCTTTGTGGCCTATCTTTGTTCCAGCCACTGCTGTTGCATCCAGAGATCTGAAGGAATTTTTATGGCAGTCATTTCCTAAACCTTAGGATTAGATGTGATGGTGAGGGTCAACCCGTAGTCCAATGGGAAGTCCTCTCTTAGGTCGTCGTGGGTGCAGAAGGTCTCCCTTCCTGTCCTGTTGTCTCTGGCAGTTGTCTTGGCATTTTATCTGATGGTTCTGAACATTAGTTTATGTTCCTCCACCAAGATCCAATCACAGTGTAGCACATATCCTCCCACACCGGCAGTTAGAGAGGGGCCCTGCCATAAACTAGTCCTTGGAATGCCATCTTGACTGTTGTTCACCACATTACAAAGGAAAAAGGTGTAAAAAAAAAAAAGAAAAGAAAATAATCAGGAGGGGGAAAAAATGCGGATTGAAAAGAGTTCTTCCATGTTATATCACATCACATTATATTATTCTTCTGACTTTCTTCTGAAAATAAAACATGAAGGGAAATGTCAAATGAAGCACATTCAGTCAAACTGACAGATAATGATTATTTGTAGTGCAGCCTTATGATTTTTAATGATTTGTGAGTCTTTTTGGAATGAAATGTAACCCCAAACTCTAAGTTCCTCACATAATTTAAAACACAGTAGGCTCTCTAGGAAAAAGGCAGATACTCTCTTTCACTACTACCTATATTAGTCCACTAATATAGTCCACTTAAAGAAGGGATTGAAAATAAGTGAACAAATTCAGACACTGAGTGCACCAGAAGGGGGCCCACTTTTGCATACCACTACAAATGGCTGTCCCCTCAAATCGTGCTCTGTTTAAGGGTATAGGGGCGATTTCTGACACAGCCAAACAAAGGCAATTCATAAATAAATACAGCGAGTGAAACAACAGAACAAAAGGAACAGTGAATATACTTATACATTTAAAAATGTCTTGAATAAAACCTTATATGCACAGACATGCCACTTACTTAACCAGCCTACCAGGTACACCCCTTTATGGCAATAGTATTTCCCGATGGTAGTGGCCTCTTTCAACAGAATATTGAGCCCTGCCACACTGCACACTGCAGTCCATCACTTGGCGGGTCAGTGCTTTTTAGAACAAACAGCATATTAGGCAAGTGATCATTATATTTACATGTATTTTTTTTAACAATTTACAGATGAGGAATACAACAAGCTTCATCCTAAGGAGGCAATGTGAAAGCATAGAAGTTTTTTTTTTGCTCACTCACCAAACACAAGCTTCTGAAGGGAATGCAGACTGACTCACAAGAGAGAGTGGATGTCATAACATTTTGGCTCATCTGTTTTTGCGCAACAGACTCCAAACCCAACCAGAGCCAAATTCTGTCAAAGAACCCAAGTCCCTGATAGCTCCACCTGGTTCATCATCCTTCTTACCAGGGTTCAGGCCTCATTCCTCTTGCTGGGTTCTTGCCAGGATTCTTGCATTTTCTGTAGTGATAAAGTTAACATTTGATTGAATTTTTTTAATACTGTTTGTACTGTTTATGTATAACTCAGATACATTAAGTCTAATGTCACTATATACAATCACATACCCCAGTTTTAATCATTGCACTATTCAAGATGAGTTATTAAACTGACTAATCAGAATGGCTATGTAAATGAGGTAACATCATTTGCTTCCATCCAAAAAGTTAAAAAGCTAAATTTGGAATAACGTTACATGGAATGGGGCTTTCCATTCATTTATAGTACAATTAGTCTATGTGGCATTGCCAGAACTGAATTTACTGAAAAACAGAATTTTTGCTGGAATGTTGGAATTCACTCATTTGGGGGAATATGTAACAGTAATTGTATGTATGTAATTTGTATATGCATGAAATCATATGTATGTAATTGTTGTTGTGCCTTGCCATATATTTGTTTGTTCCTTTGTTTTTAATTGCTTTTTATTTTATTTTTGGCTGTATCCAGTGTAGGGATTTCATGAACAGGACACCGATACGCCACTGAATCACCATCATGAGGCTTCGAATTAATTCAATCAGGAGTCAACAAAGCTTTCTTTGTATCAGGACTGAAAAGCCAGTTCACAACATATAGAAACCCCGATGTCTTGTGACCACCAATGGATGGAACCATTATGTCCAAACAGGAAAAGGATGAGTAAATTAACTGATGCCCTCAGGCCTGCAAGCACGGGATATACACCATGACGCCACATGATTTTTTGACCATCTGCTTCCTGCCCTGACTGAAACTCATTTTGTCACATTGAAATCGGTTTAATCAGGTGAACTTCGTATTTTCAGATCCGAGTCCTATCAAAACCTGAATGAATTAATAATAATTAATTCCCTTACAAATTTAAGTAATCAAGTCATTACACCAGTCCCTTTACTTTGGTTTAACTAAGAATATGATTTAGCTAAGGTTTAGAGCCAGATTATATTAACAACTGAGGAGAATACCACAGATGGAGTGTATTCCAAAAGGCAGGTTATGAGCAATTCCATGCAAATGTAAACCTTGCCATTGTAAGAATTACAGAACCTCAGACACGTTGATCTTCTGAGACAGACAATATACACATAGTGCATTAACATTCAGACATCTGTTTCCAGATCCTAATAAATGGGGACATGATTGGAGTACAACAGTCAATTTAAGGAAGCAGTCTGAGGTTTGCCATCAATGTCACAGTTCTTTAGGTCTCACTTCAGCCTACAACTGCACTTTCCCTGTCTTCATCTCAGGTGATGACAGGAAAGGAATGGCGTGAAATGGCACAGTGGCACAGGGGAAACGATGTACACAACAACTGCACTGAGAGCGCCACTGTACCAACTGCCCTAGTTGCATGCAACATTTTATTATTTTTTCATATGTGCTTACACCACTGTATTGTAGAAAAACAAAAAGCATAAATTTGTCAAAAAAAGAAATAAAATGTGTAAGGATAAATGAAACTCAGATACTTTGATCTTCTGAGACAGACAATACACACACAGTGCATTAACATACAGACATCTGTTTCCGCATCTCACTGAGAGAAAATGCGGGAAAACGTCTCTCACATATGCATTGGTTCCTCCTCATCCCCTTCCTTCCCCTCAGCCATCCTTCCCTTTACTCAGCTCACTCAGAATGGTCAGTAGTAGAATATAATGTTCTACATAAATGCAGGTGACATTTACAGTCATGTATGGTATCATTTGAGTAGTCTCAGGGTGTCTGGTACAATGGTCTCATTCTTACAAGAAGTAAACTAAAAGGTGATACAGATCCTAAGAGTTTAGAAATATTTTGCTCACTGAGGGTGTCATTTCCCAGTGCTTTTCATGCAAATTACCTTCTGTCCCAAAAGGTGTTAACTTGGTCAATACAAATTCCAATTGTTAGTTCCTGTCTCCATTTTGGAGGATGTTTTTCTTGGGCTGAGTACTTAAGGAAATCTTGCAACAAGATTCTGCAGCCAGAATGAGCCCGTGGACACACTTCATACTATGTATTTTCCTAAAGTCAGGTATGCACCTTACTCTTAGATTCATCTTTGAGAATTGTATGTCTTGTATTGATTTGATATCTTTGAATTGGCTATGTAATTGGCATAATACATATTTACCTGACTGATAATAAATTGTTACATTTGATTTAGTCTGACTTACTCTGAAATTATTTCTCAAGTAGATTAAGTGAAGGCGTATGTTTCCGCAAATCTGCGTCCAGGGTTAAGTGCATCTCAGGTTAGATGGAGCATGGGGCACAGCAGGTGAGATAACTGCTTGACTTTAATTAAGTTGTTATGCAGTTGCATTAACTATGGGGGGCAAGACAAAATACTATTGGAGTACTGGGAAGCATGGTTCGGCATACTTCATAGTACTAGCCATAAACTCTGGTTATTGTCTCAGCTTTATTCAAGTTGTTAT
>NW_015546132.1:148429-149265 GCF_001515605.1 Sinocyclocheilus anshuiensis | reverse complement strand
ACACACGCACACACACACACACACACACCCTTTAGCAGTCTGCATATTCAGACTCAGTCTGTCTGCTCTAGTGTGTCTACAGACATTAACACACATCTGTCAGTCAATGAATGTTTAGCACAAAGCAGCATGTAATCAAATCTCACTTTTAACTTTTACTCACATTTGGTTCATGGGTGTGTAAGAATTACAGAACCTTAGACACTTTGATCTTCTGAGACAGACAATACACACACAGTGCATTAACATCTGTATCTCACTGAGAGAAAATGCGGGAAAACGTCTCTCACATATGCATTGGTTCCTCCTCATCCCCTTCCTTCCCCTCAGCCATCCTTCCCTTTACTCAGCTCACTCAGAATGGTCAGTAGTAGAATATAATGTTCTACATAAATGCAGGTGACATTTACAGTCATGTATGGTATCATTTGAGTAGTCTCAGGGTGTCTGGTACAATGGTCTCATTCTTACAAGAAGTAAACTAAAAGGTGATACAGATCCTAAGAGTTTAGAAATATTTGGCTGACTATAGAGGGTGTGCAGTCTTTCATGCAAATTACTTTCTGTCCCAAAAGGTGTCAACTCTACTTGATCAATGCAAATTTCAATTTTTAGTTTCTGTCTCCATTTCGGGGGATGATTGTCTTGGTCTTAAGGTATTTGAGGTGAAAACTGCAAGAAGATCAGGGCCTTCTGTAGCCGGAATGAGCCCGTGGTATGAAGTGTGTTCACACACTTCATACTACAGTGGGTACGGAAAGTACTCAGACCCCCTTCAATTTTTCACTCTTTGTTATATTGCAGCCATTTGCTAAAATCATTTAAGTTAATTTTTT
>NW_015546132.1:147942-148305 GCF_001515605.1 Sinocyclocheilus anshuiensis | reverse complement strand
TGGCTGCAATATAACAAAGAGTGAAAAATTGAAGGGGGTCTGAATACTTTCCGTACCCACTGTATGTATTTTTCTAAAACAATTTTCTCAAACAATAGTCAGTGGTTATGCTAGTACTATTTGTCTAGCCCTCGATAGTACTAGCATAACCGCTGACTATTGTTTGAGTTTTATTCAAGTTATGTAGTTATTTTAACTATCGGGGGCTAGACAAATAGTGCTAGCATAACCGCTGATTATTCTTTTGAGCTTTAAACCACTTAAGCTCAGGGCGTTTTTTGGTATTTTCGCCTAAATTTAACATACTCAAATTCAAATGTTTACCCTGCACACATACAATGGAGGAAATGAAAAAAAATGGTT
>NW_015546132.1:144908-147417 GCF_001515605.1 Sinocyclocheilus anshuiensis | reverse complement strand
GTGCGCGTTTTGGGTATGAAGAGCGGCTGTTTTCAGACGAGCGTCTTTTTCTGTCCCTGGACAAAACGCTATATATCTCACCGATGGAAGCACGCAGAAACGTGGAAATGGTCTTGTTTGAAAGAAGAGATCCTAATCTAAAAGATAATATAGAGTATATAGATATTTGTGGCTGTTTGCGGCTGACTGAAGCAGTGCTACGAGTATAAATGTAAATTCGCTCAGAGGTGACCAAATTGTACATCGCGATTCTATTGAAGATAATTCGATCTGTGATTGTCACACAATGAAATAATCTACATCGTCAAATTCCTGAGAATGAGAGCTTTCTTGTGATATATGACTTGACTTTTTTGTGAAAAATATATAAAATACACATTCTTCGTAAAAATTATTCGCAATGGTTAGGCGGAAATTCGTGTGTGGGACGAATAAATTTCTAAGCTTAATTTTACTGCTTTATGAATATAAAAACCAAAAGGAATGGTATTCTTTGTAAAGAAGACACTCCAAGCTTTCAAATGAACCCATATATGGGCTGATACCATATAAGGAAGGCTATGTAAATGAAGCATAAACATTTTTAACGTCATTTTAACTATGGTTACACAATTGAGTTTGAGCAAATCAACTAAAACCAAAATTGGCTTGAAAAAATCAAGAATACCAGTGATGGTAAAATGGTTAAACTGACTAAAAAACACAGGCTCAGTTGTCACATTTATATGTTAATGTTTTAGTATAACTACCACCCTGTCTACATCGGACGTGAGTGGTGTGACGCAACACGACAAAAGACAAGAAAACCCATTATAATCAAGTGATTCTGTCTATATGTCACGCCCATGGACTGTCCTTCTGTTCCCTGCTCTCCATGTGCTCTCCATGTCCTAGTTTCTCACTAGTGTTTGATCATGCCCATATTTGGTTGTTCCTGTTCCTGTGCCCATTGAGTTCTATTTGATTCACCTGGTTTCCCATAATTATCCTCGCTATGTTTCGTTTACTTAAGCCCAGTGTTTCCTTTGTCTAGTGTTCGGTGTCTAATATCATTTTGAGTCTCCTGCGTTGCCTATGTTCCATGCTTTTTGAGTTTATTAAAGTCTGCTTGTTTAAGTTTCATCTGTGTCTCCTCGTTCCTCGCTCCTTCACAGTAGCAGAAGTGTGACAGAACACCGAACTTAAAGACAAGATGAACTGGGCTGAGGACTTTCTCTTTGATTTCCAGCAGGAGGGACGGCCTTTGGAGCAGTATGTGGAGGAGTTCCTGAGTGTAATACACCTGGTGATATGGAGCGATTCTATAATTCATGCGTGCTTCCGGATGGGACTAAAAAATGACAATTTGTTTCGATTCCTGACTCCAGACGATTGCTGCAGACCTGTAGCGGATTTTATAAATTGCGTTCTTGATTTAAATGGTTCCAAGTTTTTTGTCGATGTGGAGGATCATCATCCTCCTCCCATCCGGAAGCCTGTGGACGCTCCAGCTCACCACAAACCAGCACCCTCCATATACGGTTCCAATGAGCCTGCTACCTCAGTGCCACCGGCGCTTCCCCGAGTTATCCGAATCTCCTCCTTAGTCCTCAGCCCAGGATCGCCGGCCACTCCAAAGTCAAGCCTGCCGGCCGATGCACTCTCAAGCCCGCCGGCCACTCCATCGTTAAGTCCGCCGGCCGCTCCACTGTCAAGGCCGCCGGCCGATTCACTTCCAAGGCCTATTATGACAGCAGCCCACTCCTTAACCTCCAACCAAAGGAGGAATATGAGGAGGAAAAGACTGTCGGCTTCAGCCCCTGAATCTGCTACAGTGTCGGCTCCAGTCCCTTAGTCCGCTCCAGTGTCGGCTCCAGTCCCTGAGTCCACTCCAGTGTCGGCTCCAGCCCCTGACCAGAGTCAAGACATGGCTCTAACCCCAGTTCCGAGTCGAGAGAGGGCTGCTGTTTCCACATCGAACCCAGGGAGGGCTCAAGTTCCTGACTTTAGCCCAGAGAAAGACTGTTCCTAAGTTAAGCCCAGAGAGGGTTCCTGCTCCTACGCCCAGCCCAGGAAGGGCTCCTGTTCCCCAGTCCAGCCCAGAGAGGGCTCTTGTTCCCACGTCCTGCCCAGAGAGGGCTCTTGCTCCTACGCCCAGCCCAGAGAGGGCCTCAGATCCCGAGTACAGCCCAGAGAGTGCTCCTGATGCAATGTCAAGCCCTGAGAGGGCTCCTGTTCCCAAGTCAAGCCCAGAGAGGGCCTCAGATCCCGAGTATAGCCCAGAGAGGGCTCCTGTTCCCACGTCCAGCCCAGAGAGAGCTCCTGTTCCTGAGTCCGGCCCAGAGAGGGCTTCAGTTCCCGAGTCCGGCCCAGAGAGGGCTTCTGCTCCCACGTTCAGCCCAGAGAGGGCTCCTGTTCCCGAGTCCGGCCCAGAGAGGGCTTCAGTTCCCGAGTCTGGCCCAGAGAGGGCTTCTGCTCCCGAGTCCGGCCCAGAGAGGGCGTCTGTTCCCAAGTCCGGCCCAGAGAGGAC
>NW_015546132.1:141936-143911 GCF_001515605.1 Sinocyclocheilus anshuiensis | reverse complement strand
GCATAAACATTTTTAACGTCATTTTGGACCCGTATCCGGGTCCGCAGAGTTTAACTGGTTTTAACTATGGTTACACAATTGAGTTTGAGCAAATCAACTAAAACCAAAATTGGCTTGAAAAAATCAAGAATACCAGTGATGGTAAAATGGTTAAACTGACTAAAAAACACAGGCTCAGTTGTCACATTTATATGTTAATGTTTTAGTATAACTACCACCCTGTCTACATCGGACGTGAGTGGTGTGACGCAACACGACAAAAGACAAGAAAACCCATTATAATCAAGTGATTCTGTCTATATGTCACGCCCATGGACTGTCCTTCTGTTCCCTGCTCTCCATGTGCTCTCCATGTCCTAGTTTCTCACTAGTGTTTGATCATGCCCATATTTGGTTGTTCCTGTTCCTGTGCCCATTGAGTTCTATTTGATTCACCTGGTTTCCCATAATTATCCTCGCTATGTTTCGTTTACTTAAGCCCAGTGTTTCCTTTGTCTAGTGTTCGGTGTCTAATATCATTTTGAGTCTCCTGCGTTGCCTATGTTCCATGCTTTTTGAGTTTATTAAAGTCTGCTTGTTTAAGTTTCATCTGTGTCTCCTCGTTCCTCGCTCCTTCACAGTAGCAGAAGTGTGACAGAACACCGAACTTAAAGACAAGATGAACTGGGCTGAGGACTTTCTCTTTGATTTCCAGCAGGAGGGACGGCCTTTGGAGCAGTATGTGGAGGAGTTCCTGAGTGTAATACACCTGGTGATATGGAGCGATTCTATAATTCATGCGTGCTTCCGGATGGGACTAAAAAATGACAATTTGTTTCGATTCCTGACTCCAGACGATTGCTGCAGACCTGTAGCGGATTTTATAAATTGCGTTCTTGATTTAAATGGTTCCAAGTTTTTTGTCGATGTGGAGGATCATCATCCTCCTCCCATCCGGAAGCCTGTGGACGCTCCAGCTCACCACAAACCAGCACCCTCCATATACGGTTCCAATGAGCCTGCTACCTCAGTGCCACCGGCGCTTCCCCGAGTTATCCGAATCTCCTCCTTAGTCCTCAGCCCAGGATCGCCGGCCACTCCAAAGTCAAGCCTGCCGGCCGATGCACTCTCAAGCCCGCCGGCCACTCCATCGTTAAGTCCGCCGGCCGCTCCACTGTCAAGGCCGCCGGCCGATTCACTTCCAAGGCCTATTATGACAGCAGCCCACTCCTTAACCTCCAACCAAAGGAGGAATATGAGGAGGAAAAGACTGTCGGCTTCAGCCCCTGAATCTGCTACAGTGTCGGCTCCAGTCCCTTAGTCCGCTCCAGTGTCGGCTCCAGTCCCTGAGTCCACTCCAGTGTCGGCTCCAGCCCCTGACCAGAGTCAAGACATGGCTCTAACCCCAGTTCCGAGTCGAGAGAGGGCTGCTGTTTCCACATCGAACCCAGGGAGGGCTCAAGTTCCTGACTTTAGCCCAGAGAAAGACTGTTCCTAAGTTAAGCCCAGAGAGGGTTCCTGCTCCTACGCCCAGCCCAGGAAGGGCTCCTGTTCCCCAGTCCAGCCCAGAGAGGGCTCTTGTTCCCACGTCCTGCCCAGAGAGGGCTCTTGCTCCTACGCCCAGCCCAGAGAGGGCCTCAGATCCCGAGTACAGCCCAGAGAGTGCTCCTGATGCAATGTCAAGCCCTGAGAGGGCTCCTGTTCCCAAGTCAAGCCCAGAGAGGGCCTCAGATCCCGAGTATAGCCCAGAGAGGGCTCCTGTTCCCACGTCCAGCCCAGAGAGAGCTCCTGTTCCTGAGTCCGGCCCAGAGAGGGCTTCAGTTCCCGAGTCCGGCCCAGAGAGGGCTTCTGCTCCCACGTTCAGCCCAGAGAGGGCTCCTGTTCCCGAGTCCGGCCCAGAGAGGGCTTCAGTTCCCGAGTCTGGCCCAGAGAGGGCTTCTGCTCCCGAGTCCGGCCCAGAGAGGGCGTCTGTTCCCAAGTCCGGCCCAGAGAGGAC
>NW_015546132.1:134609-138070 GCF_001515605.1 Sinocyclocheilus anshuiensis | reverse complement strand
GTTGCCCCCCCCTCAAGCCTGCCAGCCGCTCCACTCTCAAGCCTGCCGGCCGCTTCACTCTCAAGCCCAGAGTGGACTGCTGTTCCTGCGTCTGGCCCAGGTAGGGCCTCAGATCCCACGTCAAGCCCACAGAGGGCTCCTGTTCCCACGTCAAGCCCAGAGAGGGCCTCAGATCCCGAGTATAGCCCATAGTGGGCCTCAGTTCCCGAGTCTGGCCTAGAGAGGGCTTCTGTTCCCGAGTGCGGCCCATTGAAGGCTTCTGTTCCCGAGTCCGGCCCAGAGAGAGATTCTGTCCCCAAGAAAATTTGGTGGTGGTCGTGGGGGTTGGGGGCTATACGTCTCCGACCAGAGTGGCCAAGGCCACGGAGACCGAACTGCCTGTTCTGCCATGACCTCCTGAACTGCCTGCTCTGCCATGGCCCCCTGAACTGCCTGCTCCGCCATGGCCTCCTGAACTGCCTGCTCCGCCATGGCCCCCTGAACTGCCTGCTCCGCCATGGCTCCCCGAGCTACCTGCTCTGCCATAGCTCTCTTTGTATCCTGCTCCACCATGGCTCCCCGAGCTGCCTGCTCTGCCATGGCCTCCAGAACTGCCTGCTCCGCCATGGCCCCCTGAACTGCCTGCTCTGCCATAGCTTCCTGAGCTACCTGCTCCGCCATGGCTTCCCGAGCTGCCTGCTCCGCCATGGGCCCCTGAACTGCCTGCTCCGCCATGGCCCCCTGAACTGCCTGCTCCGCAATGGCACCCTGAACTGCCTGATCCACCATGGGTCCAGCCCCTGACCAGAGTCAAGACATGGCTCTAGCCCCAGTTCAGAGTCGAGAGAGGACTGCTGTTTCCACATCGAACCCAGGGAGGGCTCCAGTTTCTGACTTTAGCCCAGAGAAAGACTCTGTTCCACAGTTAAGCCTAGAGAGGGTTCCTGCTCCTACGCCCAGCCCAGGAAGGGCTCCTGTTCCCCAATCCAGCCCAGAGAGGGCTCTTGTTCCCACGTCCAGCCCAGAGAGGGCTCTTGCTTCTACGCCCAACCCAGAGAGGGCTCCTGTTCCCACGTCAAGCCCAGAGAGGGCCTCAGATTCCAAGTACAGCCCAGAGAGGGCTCCGGATCCAAAGTCAAGCCCAGAGAGGGCTCATGTTCCCAAATCAAGCCCAGAGAGGGCCTCAGATCCCGAGTATAGCCCAGAGAGAGCTCCTGTTCCCACGTCAAGCCCAGAGAGGGCCTCAGATCCCGAGTATAGCCCAGATTGGGCTTCAGTTCCCGAGTCCGGCCCAGAGAGGGCTTCTGTTCCCGAGTGCAGCCCAATGAGGGCTTCTGTTCCCCTCTCCTATACGTCTCCGACCAGAGTGGCCGAGGCAAGTGCCGAGGCCACGGAGACCGAACTGCCTGTTCCGCCATGGCCTCCTGAACCGCCTGCTCCACCATGGCCTCCTGAACTGCCTGCTCCGCCATTGTTTCCCGAGTTACCTGCTCCGCCATGGCTCCCCGAGCTGCCTGCTCCGTCATGGCCCCCTGAACTGCCTGCTCTGCCATGGGTCCCAGGACCGGCAATGCTCGGGAGGCCTTCTGTCCCGTGTAAGCCTGTCCCTAGAGGCCTCCAGAGCGCCCACCCCCCGTCCCTGTCAGAAGTTATGAGGCGCGCACCTTCCGGGAGGGGGAGGTAATGTCATGCCTATGGACTGTCCTTGTGTTCCTGTCTTATGTTTTGCTCCTCATGTGCTCTCCATGTCCTAGTTTCTCCCTCGTGTTTAATCATGCCCATATTTGTTTGTTCCTGTTCCTGTGCCCATTGAGTTCCATTTGATTCACCTGGTTTCCCCTCATTATCCTCGTTATGTTCCGTTTACTTAAGCCCAGTGTTTTCTGTGTCTAGTCTTCGGTGTCTAATGTCATTTTGAGTCTCCTTCGTTCCCTATGTTCCCTGCTTTTTGAATTTATTAAAGTCTGTTTGTTTAAGTTTCAGACTACGTGACTTGATTGTCTGTCTTTAAGTCATTGTGGTTTTCACACTACGTGACTATATGTAAATGATCCACAACCGGGGGTTACAGAGTACACAAGCTGGCAACAACTCTGTCACCCAACGACTCTACAAACCATGTTTTGTCACGAAAACATACATGAGAATTGGAACGGGAATGACGTGAAGCAACAGGTGAAACAGGATTTTATTTGAAAATGGAAGTTGGGAAGAAATTAGCTCTGCAAGCTGTTTGCTCGATGAAAATTTTTGCTCCATTTATTGTGTCCAAACTTTTTTTAAGCCATGTTGCTGCTGTTGTTTTTCTTCTGGTGACCTCAACCCATGCCTTGGTCTCTCATTGGCTGTAGCTAGTCACGACACCTGACACCAAATGATGTCGAGTCGGCCGACCGGTCCAGAAATTTGACATGCTAGATATTTGTTTGCCGTCGACGAGGTGTCCGCGACGCGTCAGCGAGCCTCCTTGATGCGTTGTTGTGTAGTTCACACATAAAGATTACCAAGCGTCGATCACCCGCTGATTTTCCCCGATCACAGCCCGAGCTGGTTAACTTGCAAATCGGGCTTAAATCTGGCTTAAAATCCTGTAGTGTGAACTTAGCATTACAATACACACAACCCAAGGTAGACATACTGACCTGGAAAATCTCCATTGCTCCATTAAATAAAGTTATGTGATCGTGGTCCACCTGAGTTAAAGTCATTCGCCACCGCCACTTTTTCAATGACGTACGACTCACATCAACATGGGAATATTTGATCTGTCCACTTGCAGGGCAGATGCAAATGCACATATCTGATTCATATCAGATTTATTTCCACATATGAATGAGACCTGAAAGCAATCTGAGAGCACTGGAATATGTGTGCTTTTTCCTGCTTACATGTTTGTGCCACATGGGAGGAAAAATCTGAATTGGGTCTCTTGAACTATGTCATGTATATGCGATCTCAAGTTGTTGCGGCATGGCACGACAGTGTAGACAGTATAAAGTTTTGCACACTATATACACTTTAAGGGGGTCTGAATACTTTCCGTACCCACTGTATATCAATGATGTTCACATTGGGGTGAAGTTGGGGGTGGGTTGGATTGGGGGTAGGGGGCACGAATGAAATTAGATGAACGTAGGGGGTGCATGTCCTAATAGTTGAAAACCCTTTATCTAGATGGCTGATTTTATAAATGGCAATCATCTTTGACAACTAGGGAATCGCCTGTTGACAAAACCTCAAGCCTGCAGTCAAAAAGGGAAAGCAACAAAGCCTGTGCTAAAATGAAAGTAAATATCACCATGGCTTTTTTCTGCTGAACAGGTAAGTGATCATTTAATCAAGTACACAAATTCTGCCATAATTTACTTACTCTTATGTCGTTCCAATCCTATATGATTCTCTGTCAGGATCCTGTCATTGAGGGCTCCTGATCCCGAGTTAAGCCCAGGGAGGGCTCCTGATCCCCAGTTAAGCCCAGGGAT
>NW_015546132.1:127084-131016 GCF_001515605.1 Sinocyclocheilus anshuiensis | reverse complement strand
TCCGCCATGGCACCCCGAACGGGTATCGCTCTGGAGGCTCACTGTCCCGTGTCTGTCCTGAGGGACCTCCAGAGTGCCCACCCCCCCCTCCCCATTGGATGTTATATGGCGTGAGGTCACGCCTTCCGGAGGGGGGCGTTATGTCAGACTCTGTTCCATGTTTTGTCTGTGTCTTGCTCCCCAGGTGTTCCTTTCCCATGTTTAATTTGTCCCAGGTGTTCCCCATGATGGTTCATGGATCCCAGGTGTGTCTCGTCTTCCCCGCCTCCTCGTGTGTGTATAAAAAGTGTTCCCAGTCCAAAGTTCTCTGTCCGCTGTGAACGTCTTCGTGTGAATGTCTTCCTGTGTTCGTCTCCCTTGGTTCCTTGGTGCAAATAAAGTCTTGTCAACATATTCTCCAGCGTTTCCTCGTCCCTCGTGTGTGTGTGCAACGTGACAAACACAAAGTGTCATTCCATGAAAAGTCATTCTAGTAATTGATTCACTTGATTTTTTATTTTATTTTTTGCAGTAGGTGCAAGGGCCTACTCATGCTCATGGTAACGTGTTGGACTTGGTTCTTTCAGATGGATTTAAAAATTCATACATTGAAAACAGTGACACTTGTCTTTCTGACCACAGATCGCTACTTTTTTTTCTCAATCCAGTAGTTGCTGTACCTTCAGTGATTCATATGAATCGTTATTTCTCCACTCATGTAAGAGGTTTGCTGCCTCTTATGCTGTAACTGACCCACCATTGCCTGAATTTTCTTCTGCTATGCAGGATGTGAACAGACTTTTTAATTGTTTTAATCAAAAAATGTTTGTCTACTTTGAATCTTATTGCTGATAAAACCCAAACAAATCTTTACTAAACCGCATCCATGACTTAATGATTCAACTCATTTGCCCAGAAATGCTTGCAGAAGCGCAGAGCGAAAATGGTGCAAGGATAAGTTACAGGTCTCATATGAAATGTGGAGGGATTCCTTAAATGTCTATCAGAGAGCTGTTAAGGCCACTAAGTTCAAATATTTATCTGAGTTTATTGGTGACAATTTACACAGACATAAGATCCTCTCTGTTATTGATTCCATGCTTAGTCCCTAGTCTATGGAACAAATTACCAACTTCTGTAAAAATGTGCCCTCTTTACCAATTTTCAAATACCTGCTTAAAAAACATCTGTCAATAACTTTTTTTTTTTTGCCATGTCAATTGTACTGTTATCTTGTGCTTTGTTCTATTGTGTTTTCAAATCTGTTTGATTTTAGTTGTATTGTACAGCACTTCGGATCAACCGAGAGTTGTATGAAAGTGCTTTATAAATAAATAGAAAGAAAGAAAGAAAGAAAATAAAATATTACATTGTTTTTCATTACTTCCTTCACCAAGCTTGTTCTAAGCAACCCATATTATGAGAGACAGTTGGTCAAGGTGTGGAAGAAGCTTACTGATGTGCTTTTGAGTACGCCACTGTTATAATTTTCATTGACGGTTGCTTGCACTTCCTCACTGAGTTCCAAAATGTTTTTCATGTAAACAGAAAAGTGTCTGTGTTGTTATTACACTGCATACACAATCCAGTAGTTGCCCTTTGAAATTTTCATGTTGTCCAGTCAGAAATTCCAGACATTTCTGTCATCTTCCGTGTGTGTGTGGGTGTTTTATCTAATACTTAAAATGTCCAGCGCTGCAATGGAAATAATCGCAATGAAAATGTTTTTCTGCCCAAATCTGCCTCTTGATACGATATCATCCTAAAACCACTGTGCGACTGTTTACATTCCCAGTAGTTGAAGATCAGACAGTTTCCTGATAGTTTAAGATCAAACAAGTCAGTCTACATTTTTGACATACCACAGTTTACATGCCTAATCAATCCCCCTTCAATAAATGTCATCAACAATAAACAAAACACTGACGAGAATATATTCCTAGGTTTACAAGGAGTCTAATTCGTTGGTTTAAAATTTTGCAGAATACATGGGAACGTTATAACTGTGCACGCTGACTTCTTTCATTCATTGTGACAATGCATTTATTGATTCTAAACCTTTGGTTGCTGCGTTTTTAGATTTGTTGGTTTCTAACCATGCCAGTGACAAAGCTTTTCTCATCAAATCAACTGGAAAATGGTTCCATGCTCTTAAAATTGCCTGAGAAAACCCTCAGCATAGATCACACCTGAAACCAGCATAAAATGTTTTGATTGCTGCAGTGTCTTTAGTGAAATTGGTATGCCTTACACAAAGGTTCAGACGCATTATAAGAAGAAAAAAAAACATACAGACCTTCCCCTATCTTATGAAAACTATAGTTGTAGAGTAAATTTCAACTTTTAACGTCCTCCCTAATGCCCATAAACAAGCGTACCTCTCTCATGTCTAGCATGTGAGTGACTCGTCTTTTATTAAGATATACAATCTTGCCATAACCTACGGCTATCTTTAAACATAGTTTAGACATTTCAGCTAGTTTAAACATTTTAATCACACATTTGAAGCAGGGTTTGACTACATTTAATTTAATTTGGTATTTGAAATTGCATATTTTCACAAACGTTTATTGAATGGATAGTTCTTTGTAAAATTACCATGTAAATGCTAACATTAAATTGTTCAGTGGGGTTTGTGGGCTTGAATATATTTAAAGGGATAATTCACCTAAAAATATATTGTCATTATTTACTTACCCTGTTCCAAACCTGTATGGATTTCTTTCTTCTGTTGAACACAAAATATATTTTGAACACCATGAGGCTGAGTAAATGTTGACAGCATTTTCATCTCTTTAAGTGGAATGTGCATGTGTGTGTGTGTGCGTGCGTGTGTGTGTTTTTTTTCCCCAGAATGTGGTATGAGTGTCATTCAAAATATTGAACTTCTCTACACTATAACTATATTTTTGAGCTTCTTTTTTCATTAAATATGTATTATTATTATTATTATTATTATTATTATTATTATTATTATTATTATTATTATTATTATTATTATTATTATTATTATTATTATTATTATTATTATTATTATTATTATTATTATTATTATTATTATTATTATTATTATTATTATTATTATTATTATTATTATTTTAAAGGAAACAACTGAGGGAGAGAGAATAAGATCAGAATATGATGCTGACCTGGCCAGCCATTGAGAGATATGCTCATATTTGTACTGAACAATATTTAGAGACCTGTATTTAATTTGTTTAGTTTAGTTTTAGTTTGTTTAGTTTGTTTAATTGCATGCTCCACTGAATGACTGACTATAACATATTGATTAATTTTGGTTACATAACTTGTTTATTTACAGTTTATTTTTTTTAATGGGCATCAAATCTTGTCCTAAAATGGTAATCAATCAATCAATCAAACTCATGTAAACACGCCATGCTTGGAAACTAGAATGAGAGGATTTGTAAATCACATGTAAATCACTCAATAGTTTTACATTCCATATTTTGTTTTTCTTAATCTAATCACAAACAGTGTAAGTTTTAGGGTGCTTTCACACCTGTAGATCGATTGCTTTGTTCCGAAACAGGGATTAAAATTATTACAATGTTGCTTTTTATTTTTGGTGCGGTTCGCTTTCACACGGCAAAGTTTCTAAACGGACCAAATTTGTTAATACAAGTCACACGCGAGTAAACTGTTCTCTCATTGGTCAAAGTTCCATGGTTTATTTTCCGGGATTTCACTTAGCTGTCACGGCTGTCATCCGTCAGGATGGAACAACAACAGCTTCGCGGGCTTATTGTTGTTGTTTTTTCTTGTAGCTGTCGTTATGTTAATTTATCATTTTGAGCAGGAGTCCAGGATTCATTGGGAAAATATTTTTAAAATGCACCTACTAGGAAGAAGAGCAATAAGATGGCATTATAAAATGAAAAAGTGCGCTTTGATTTTGAATGGCGAAGACGTGCTCACCCACAGACATTCAC
>NW_015546132.1:125357-126556 GCF_001515605.1 Sinocyclocheilus anshuiensis | reverse complement strand
GGCAAAGTTTCTAAATGGACCAAATTTGTTAATACAAGTCACGCGCGAGTAAACTGTTCCCTCATTGGTCAAAGTTCCATGGTTTATTTTCCGGGATTTCACTTAGCTGTCACGGCTGTCATCCGTCAGGATGGAACAACAACAGCTTCGCGGGCTTATTGTTGTTGTTTTTTCTTGTAGCTGTCGTTATGTTAATTTATCATTTTGAGCAGGAGTCCAGGATTCATCGGGAAAACATTTTTAAAATGCACCTACTAGGAAGAAGAGCAATAAGATGGCATTATAAAATGAAAAAGTGCACTTTGATTTTGAATGACGAAGACGTCCTCACTCACAGACATTCACAGGTTCATTTTGAGGTACCGTATTGTCCCGAATATAAGACGATATTTTTTTCATGGAACGCATCTCAATAAACGATGTCGTCTTATATTCGAGCTCTAGACGATTACATGTCAATAATACCGTACACCCGCAAAAATAGGTGTCGCCGAATAGCCTACAGGTAAACGAGTTCCCCTGGACTGTAGCAAACTGATAAATGACGGTAGTTTACAGTACCAGGACTGCATGATGGTGAGTGACTGTCCAGAACATAGCGGTTCAAAAGTCGGCCAAGTAAACCAGCAACTGAGGCAAGCTTATGATGCAAATTTTAAACTCATGGTGATAAATGCAGCCGAGTCATCTAACAACTGTCAAGCAGCCAAGAAATACGGCATGTCAGAATGTAATGTCAGGAGATGGCGAGCCCAAAAAGACAGTCTTAGAAATGCTAATAGTCAAAGAAAAGCTTACCGCGGTCCTAAAAGTGGCCACTTCAAAGAAATTGACCGACAAGTGTGTCAGTACGTAGCCGAGTCCAGGATTCATCGGGAAAACATTTTTAAAATGCACCTACTAGGAAGAAGAGCAATAAGATGGCATTATAAAATGAAAAAGTGCACTTTGATTTTGAATGACGAAGACGTCCTCACTCACAGACATTCACAGGTTCATTTTGAGGTACCGTATTGTCCCGAATATAAGACGATATTTTTTTCATGGAACGCATCTCAATAAACGATGTCGTCTTATATTCGAGCTCTAGACGATTACATGTCAATAATACCGTACACCCGCAAAAATAGGTGGCGCCGAATAGCCTACAGGTAAACGAGTTCCCCTGGACTGTAGCAAACTGATAAACGACGCTAGTT
>NW_015546132.1:106003-124778 GCF_001515605.1 Sinocyclocheilus anshuiensis | reverse complement strand
CAGGCTGGCTTTGAACTCGGTGGGGGGTATGCCCAGCTCTTTGGCGATTTCCAGTGCCTTCAGCTGGATCACGGCTCTGGTTATGGATAGCCCCTCATTTCTTTTTTTCAGATACGTACTGACACACTTGTCGGTCAATTTCTTTGAAGTGGCCGCTTTTAGGATCACGGTAAGCTTTTCTTTGACCATTGGCATTTCTAAGTCTGTCTTTTTGGGCTCGCTATCTCCTGACATTACATTCTGACGCCGTATTTCTTGGCTGCTTGACATGGTGTTAAATGCAGCCGAGTCATCTAACAACTGTCAAGCAGCCAAGAAATACGGCGTGTCAGAATGTAATGTCAGGAGATGGCGAGCCCAAAAAGACAGTCTTAGAAATGCTAATAGTCAAAGAAAAGCTTACCGCGGTCCTAAAAGTGGCCACTTCAAAGAAATTGACCGACAAGTGTGTCAGTACGTAGCCGAAAAAAGAAATGAGGGGCTACCCATAACCAGAGTCGTCATCCAGCTGAAGGCACTGGAAATCGCATACCCCCCACCAAGTTCAAAGCCAGCCTTGGATGGTGCAGAAGAATGATGAGGCGCAATAGATTCTCATTACGACGCAGAACAAGTCTTGCCCAGCGCTTGCCCTCTGACTTCACGGAGAAACTGCTGTCTTTTCAGCGTTATGTGATCGGTCTAAGGAAAAAACACTCATATCCCCTGGATCAGATGGGTAATGCAGATCAAACACCTGTGTTTTTTGGCATGCCAACATCTATCACTATACATAAAAATCAGTAATACGAGAAATCAGTAATGTGAAATCTACTGGATATGAGAAGAGCCGAGTGACCGTCATGCTAGCGTGTCTCGCGGACGGGACCAAACTTCCCCCATACGTGATTTTAAAGTGCAAGACAGTACCCAAAGAGGGAATAGCCGCTGGAATTATCGTTCATGCTCAGAAAAAGGGCTGGATGGAGACTGAGCTTGTGGTGGACTGGCTTAAAGTGGTGTGGGGCAGACGAAGTGGGGCACTCAGAAATAAGAGGAACATGCTAATTTTGGATGCTTTCCGTGGACATCTGACTTGATCTGCCGGTCAAAAAGCAACTGCGTGCAATGAACGGTGACCTCGTCATCATACCAGGGGGGATGACAAGTCAGTTACAGGTGTTGGATGTTGTGGTTAACAAGCCATTCAAAGATAATCTGCGCAAGAGATACACAGAGTGGCTGCTGTCTGGCAATCATACACTCACACCATCTGGGAAAATTCAAAAGCCCACAGTAAGTCTGCTATGTGATTGGATACTCCAGGCATGGGCTGCAGGGCCCCCAGAGAGCATCATCAACGGCTTCAAAAGATGCTGTATCTCAAATGCGTTGGATGGGCACGAGGATGACATTCTGTGGGAGGAGCTGGTGGAGCCAAAGCATGAGAGTGATGACAGTGAGAGTGAACCCAGTGAGGCAGAGGACCTCTGTGAGGAATAGACTGACATGATGATTTGAGGAGCCAAGCTTGTTAAGTTAAAACAGTTCATTATACTACTGTTTATTGCAGTATGTTTATTGCAATATTATTGCTCTATTGTTTGTTGCAGTATGTTTATTGCAATATTGTTTATTGCTCTACTGTTTGTTGCAGTATGTTCATTGCAATATTGTTTATTGCTCTATTGTTTGTTGCAGTATGTTTATTGCAATACTATTAATTGCACTACTGTTAATTGCTCTGTGTAATGTAATCAAGCCTGTTATTTTTCTGCTTTCCGTGGACATCTGACTTCGCCGGTCAAAGAGCAACTGCGTGCAATGAACGGTGACCTCGTCATCATACCAGGGGGGATGACAAGTCAGCTACAGGTGTTGGATGTTGTGGTTAACAAGCTATTCAAAGATAATCTGCACAAGAGATACACAGAGTGGCTGCTGTCTGGCAATCATACACACACCATCTGGGAAAAAATTCAAAAGCCCAGAAAGTCTGCTATGTGATTGGATACTCCAGGCATGGGCTGCAGGGCCCCCAGAGAGCATCATCAACGGCTTCAAAAGATGCTGTATCTCAAATGCGTTGGATGGGCACGAGGATGACATTCTGTGGGAGGAGCTGGTGGAGCCAAAGCATGAGGGTGATGACAGTGAGAGTGAACCCAGTGAGGCAGAGGACCTCTGTGAGGAATAGACTGACATGATGATTTGAGGAGCCAAGCTTGTTAAGTTAAAACAGTTCATTATACTACTGTTTATTGCAGTATGTTTATTGCAATATTATTGCTCTACTGTTTGTTGCAGTATGTTTATTGCAATATTGTTTATTGCTCTACTGTTTGTTGCAGTATGTTTATTGCAATATTGTTTATTGCTCTACTGTTTGTTGCAGTATGTTTATTGCAATATTGTTTATTGCTCTACTGTTTGTTGCAGTATGTTTATTGCAATACTATTTATTGCATTACTGTTAATTGCTCTGTGTAATGTAATCAAGCCTGTTATTTTTCTCTCTAAGGCAGACTTCTACTGTTAATTAAATATTAATAGGCTACGTGTTTTTTCACAATGAGATGGACAGCCTAGGATAATTGTTATTACATCCAGATGGACTGCAGGTTATATATGGTATGCCATTTGAAAAGTATTTTCAAATTAAAGCATTTTCTCTATAAAAGACAAGAGTTGGTCTTCAAAAAGCATTTTTCCAAAAGGTACACTTTGAAAAGGGGGGTTCGTCTTATAATCAGGGTCGTCTTATAGTCGGGACAATACGGTATTAGCAAAATAACAAAGATAATGCTTTTCACGGAACTTATGTAATTACCCATTATACATTGTGATATAGCCTGGTTCGTTGGTCCGAGACCACCTCGTTCAGGCGATCTCGGACCGATTGTTTTGGCGCGGATCCGAGCGTGATTGCCGTGTTCACATATGCCCAAACGAACCGAGCTAAGGGGGGAAACGCGCTAGGTTCCGAAACAAGGGCCAGGTGTCAATACACCCTTAGAGAGTTCAGACTTTATGTAATCATTGTGAGACAATAAAACATCATTAAACATACTGTAAATGCCATGACAGATGCAGATTCTGTACCACCATTGCAGCGTAAAAATCACTTTTGCTGAAGTTCATAAAAGTTTGTTGGCAAAAGTCTGTAGTATTTTGATTGATTGATTGATTGATTTGTAGCAAATTAGCTCAAAAGGGAAATGTATATAAATAATTACAATTAATTATGATTAATTACAATTACTTATATCAGCTGCCAGTAGTAACTGTAGCAGAATTAAATTGTCATCAACTAATCTGTTCGTCCAGCGAACATTCAGTGTAAGATCATATCAACTCCAAGAAAGGATATCTTTCCTACAATATTAATGCATTGGAGCATGTAGTTAGATCAGAATCGTAAAAGGGACATTATTCACAAGCAGTGACAGAATCATAAACTCATGTAATTTGTGAACAAAAGTTTGATTAGCTAAGCACTAACACACATAACTAATCTAAACAAACAAACATAAAATCACTCATACATGGGGGAAGGGCAAGTGAGAGTGGATGAATGAAACAGGATAGAAACGGGGAATGAGGCCGAGTTGACCATCTGAAAGAACATCGGTCTCTAATTCAAAGCACAGTATGCGATAGCTTACATCAAACCTCTGTCTTGTGAATGGAACAATACTTGCATTTGACTTGGCTCTGGAACCAGAGTCTCGTGAAGCCTCTGAAGAAGGTCTGGGTGGTTACATTCGATGGCCGAAGTTGCAATCTCTTGAGACTCTGAGGTTGTTCTTGACTCTGTTGTGGTTGAGAGAGTCCTCTCTCATGAGTAAGGACATGGCTGGGTGTAAAATGGGGCCTGCTGGCCCTGTGGGCCGCAGTGGAACTGCAGGCCACAATCCAGAGATGAAGATGCAGAGACTGTTGGGAGCGAAGAGAGAGAAATGTCTGATCGAGAGCATTTCCATGATGGTGAATTCCAGGGTTGAGTGAAGACGAACTTTAGTGGTATTAGTCTGACTCTTTGTCATCGAGAGCCATCTCCCCAGGCTGGGGAGACCGCACACAGCTCTAAATGTTGGGGCCTGCCGTGCGCACCTGCGCTGGCTCAGGCTCTCCGTGAGTCCCTCCACGCAGGCAGCAATCAGAAGATTTACCAGAAGAGAGGGCGGAACTGTGCGTGAGTGCTTTAAAATCTGGGAAGAGTCACGCCTCTCAGGATGGGCTTGACCAATGAGAAAGGCTGAATTTCCAAGTGGGAGGTTGGAAATACTAGGGGGGTTTATGTCCCTTTAGCTGTGTCCCAAAGTTAAGTGCGCACACTTCGTGAGATGTTCCGCCTTCACAGGATTTCCTAATTCCGCCACAAGGTGTTCCCGATTACTGCTCCCGTCGCATAGCAATGGTACGAGAGGAGAGCTGCCATCCTGACAGGATAGGTGGAGCCAGAATTGCTAATTTTTGTTTTTTATGTTTTATATCACAATGGAGGAGATGGTAGGAATGTTTCACCCCCGGCGGCACCGGTGAAGTACCTCAAGCTTAGCCAAGACCGAGGCCAGGTAAACTGGTTTGCTGCATCCTTAGTTGCTGGATTACAATTTTAAGTAAAGGTATTGGCTTGGAACTTACTTGAATAATGTAATGATACATTTGAAAAACTACAAAATGCACACACACACAGCAGTTCAAATGCTGACTGATATCTTACAAAGGTGCAATTTTATATAGTTTATTTTCTTGACCATGGTGATCATATGTAGACAGGGTTAAAAAAAAAAAAAAGAGCAGTGTACAGCAGTGGTGTAGTCCTAAAGAAAAAAGTGGTTTACTATTACCCAGCAATATTACCCCATTCTTGAACTGCACCTTCACTTCCATTTTCCGTTTCTTCATTTCCCCCAATATCTCTGTCCATCCCTTGTGTATATGTGTGTGTTTTTCTTGTACCTGTCACTTCTTCACCAGCAGGTCTACCGTTATGAACAGAACTGTGTCCATCTAGTTGCAAAACAACCACCTCATTTTAATTTGTTTGCACAGAATGTTATTTATCTTAAAATGACTTAAATACCCAAGATGTAACAAACCTATTTTTCATACAAATATATATATAAAAAAATTGTGTTTAAGTGCCTATTTATAAAAATTAGTGCAATACCTTAATTGAAAAATCCTAATAGCCTACTGAACACACTATTGAATTGACTCATATTTTTGTTTTGCTGTCTGCTCTCCCTCCTTACCTAAACTATAAATCCATGCGAATATCTGTCTGCTAAATGTATTAATGTAACTTTACAGTATGATGTCCTTCAGCATACAGTATTCTGACATGATAATAATGGGGTGCTCCTGATAGCCTAACAGTTGCTAGCAGTTTAATACTCAGCTAAGTTAACAGACAAAACTATAGTGACTAAGGGATTATATTTGGGGATCCGTGGCATTAATTGTTGGACAGCGTGCTCTCTCTCTTACACACACAAAGACTTTATCAATAAAATAGGTTTGGGAAAGCCGGTCATATGCGAGCAATTCACATTCACGCGCTCTCTTCTGCTCTCTCTCTCTCTTCAGTAACTGCATACGGCTCAGTCCTCTGTTAGATCTAAATTTTATGTAACGGAGGCTCGGGGTGTTAGTAAAAATATTCGAAAGTAGGCTAATTGTTTCACGTCGTGGCCGCACTATCGTATTGGGCTTCCTTTTTTGATAGGCTACTAACGAGAGAATGCCTCCACTCAAATCCGTGCACTCACTACCATATTTCCTTACGGCGTGTATCCACTGTTGCAGCACGAGAACTGCGCTCAGTGCGGCTCAAAACACCAAGCGCGAGCGACAATGAGCGGCGTTGAATGACAGAAGTGATATTGCACCAATTACAAAGAATCACGAATTTCACACAGCAGTATGGGACACCATTAAAGGGGAAGCTACATGACAGTAGATTACGGACTTGCGAAGAAACAAAACAAGTCGGTATAAGCAAATATTGATCCTTAGAAGTCGTAATACGCAAACATCCAGGGGGGAAAAAGTAAGAATACGGCGTATACTTGCGTATGGCCCCGACTACACCACTGGTGTACAGCTCAATGTTCGGCGGCAGGTGTGGCAGCTGAACAGTGCTCTGTATGACCGGTCCGAGTCTTTCAGATGCAGCCTTTGATATCAGAATTTGTTAATATTCTGACATAAATGTTGTTACTTTCATTTTCAAAATAATCAGTAGTGGACTGTAAGGAAGTACATTCGTTAAGTATTATTGTACAAATGTGAAGTTCTAAGTTTTCTGTTTTCCTCACAGGACAGCAACACTACAAAAATATGGCTTTTACAAGATGATGCATTGTTGTACATTAAACTACCCAACATTATATGAAGTAGGCAACTTTAAATTTAATAACCTTGAACATATTCAGAAGTAAAATGCAACATACACAGTAGTGCAGCGGCAGTATTAATGCAAAACCATCCTGACAAATTATTTTTCAAGATAACACGTTTACTTAAAGGATAGTTCAGCCAAAAATATAAATTCTGTAATCATTTACTCACCCTCATGTTGTTCCAGGGTTGGAATTTTCATTTTTGGTTGAACTATCCCTTTAGCTAAGGTTTTAAATATGACTAGTAGTTTTTCCCCAATGTGGTATTAGTAGTTACTACAAGTAGTTTACTAAAGTACCTCAATATTTCTTCTACTAATTACTTTGTCATAGCTCTAAACAGTTTCTCTTTTCCTTCTTTCCCTAAATCAGACCAGCCCCCTGTACTGCATGATAAAGCTGAATGTGCCAGTGCTGGACAGGTTTTTTAATGGTTTTCGGCTGAGCAGGGAGGCCCTGACAGTGCTGCTGGGGCTTCTGAGAAGTGAACAGCAACAGTGATGGGGTGCCACAATCCAGACCCTGGTGTTTCTTTTCTGTTTGCCAGAGGTACATCATACAGAGTGTTCTCCAGAGTGTTTGACATGCCTCGTTCCACTGTCACCGCATTGTCGCTGAGGAGGTGCTGGCCATTCGCCAAGAGATTCACCTCCCAAAAACCCCAGAACACATGGAGGCAGGGCTGGGCTCAAAACTGATGTTGTTTTTCTGATGTTAAACCTAAGCTATGCTGTAAATAGCTGTAAAAAGTACTTTCAGTAATGTATAGTACAATTTGTTTTAATGTGTAAAAAAAATTATTTACAGGACAAAAAAATAAACGTATAGAAGAATGTTTTGTGGAAAAAAATTATAAGCTGCATTAAAAAAATTTGCAATGTACATAATTACTTTTTATTTAAATGTGAATATGCAAAACAAAAATACAAAATTTACAGAAAGTACTCAGGCTCATTTACAAATAAATTACACTACAAAAATTAGTAATGTATACAACTTCATTTCATTTTTAACTTACATTAAAAAAATAAACTACATAAATTAGGTTGTTTCATTGACAATGTGACATTTAAAAAAAGATATTGAAAAATTGTAATGTACCCATTTCTCCACTGCTTTCTCTTGCCTAATAGAGAATGGCTAATAAATAATGTATTTGTTAAGCATTCTCTCAAGAAGAGAAAACAGTCTCTCCATTCTCTCCTTGCTCCCCTGTGCTCTTCTCTCCTCTGTCTCTCTCTGGAGTTTGATGTTCAAGTTTATTCAATTCAAGTTCATTTGTATAGCGCTTATCACGATACAAATTGTTGCAAAGCAACTTTACAGAAAATTAAGTTTCTACAATATATTATTAGTAGTTTATCAGTGGTGACTGTCAGTTAATGCATGCCCTTCGCGTCTGTGCTTTCAATGGGAAACTTTTGCCGTCAGTACAATGTAGGTCCCAGGTCATCGATATAGTGACTCCGAGGGGCACCTTTGGCGTCTTCATAAAGGCATTTGTCCATGCTTTGGTTTTTGACGCCTTGGGAGTGAGAATGGGTTGAAATACGACACAGCAGGACATGCATACAAAATACTGACGTGCTAAAGTTTGGTTAAAACATTTGTAGACATATCTTGCATGACAGCACTACAAAAACATAAAGGGAAAGACTATTGCCTTATATAGTGGTTGTCTTATTGTTTGGGGGCTTTGTTTAAAAAAAAAATACCCTGGCTTTTAACACTTGTTTCGCTAGGTATTTGAGTAAATTAAAACACAATACTTACATTTCAATGTGAATTCCCCCACAGAACTCTAATTTTCTCAAGAATAGTCCTAAAACAAGAGAAAATGGAAACACTTATGAAAAATATAAAGACAGGTTTGCAATCTTAACATTAGAAAATATGACACAGCAGGACATGCATACAAAACACTGAAGTGCTAGTTTGGTTAAAACATTTGTAGATATATCTTGAATGACAGCACTACAAAAACACAACAAAGGGAAAGACTATTGCCTTATATAGTGGTTGTCTTATTGTTTGTGGGCCTTGTGTTAAAAAAAACCTGGCTTTTAACACTTTCGCTAGGTATTTGAGTAAATGAAAATACAATACTTACATTTCAATGTGACTTCCCCCACAGAACTCTTATCCGCCGTGTT
This sequence comes from Sinocyclocheilus anshuiensis, assembly GCF_001515605.1. NCBI lineage: Eukaryota > Metazoa > Chordata > Actinopteri > Cypriniformes > Cyprinidae > Sinocyclocheilus > Sinocyclocheilus anshuiensis. The sequence continues at coordinate 116,236 of NW_015546132.1, read as the reverse complement.
CTTCGAATATAAACACCGTCGTCATCTGCGCGCAAGTGATTCTGGGATATGGTAGGGTGCGAAGTGTCCATCAGATGTACACTTAATTTTCCTGGGAAACGGAGGGCGCATTTGACGTCGCTTTCGAATTACGTCAGCCGTCGTCGCTCTGCGGTGACACAATCGGCCTTGGAATGCGCACTTCGGAGGGAGCATCCTGAATTGGGACAGCTTTACGTCATGACGCTGTGACGCAATCGCACTTCAAATGCGCACTTCGGAGTCCGCACACTTCAGTTTGGGACAGTCTTCGTAGCACCACTGTGACGTAATCACACTTCAAATGCGCACTTCGGAGTCCGTGCACTTCACTTTGGGACACAGCGTTTGTCTGAGAGCATGGTTCGAATGGCTCTGGCAGTCTATACTCTGATTAAATTACAAACACATATGGCATTCTATGAGGAAGTGGTGTACACCAAAGTGTGCGTCGTTAAATGAGCATTAATTTGGTAGGAGACACAATATAGGTGGGGTTACATTAACTAGTAATTCACTCATAAAGCATGCATAAAACAAAATACAATGCAAGAGACACTATATAAGACCAGTTAAAATCATACACACAATGTTCTGGGATGCATGTTTATTCATAGAAAGGTTTGTCTATGAGTGAAAAGGAGGAACGTTCCCTTTTTATGGGCATTGCATGGGTTTCAGAAGGGTCCGATCTTACTGCACGTCACATCTCTCACATACTTTTGAGCAATAAAACAGTCTTATCAGATGGTTGCCCTGATAACAGAGCCCTTTAGGGTGCTCTTTCGGGGGAAGGGTCCATAGACCCTCACAGTTTGCTTGTTGAGTGAGGGGGTTTGATGGATTATTTATTAAATATAATGAATAAATGTGTGTCTGATTAGTCCAAATGCTACAGTTGATTGATTGATTGATTGATTGAATTCAATAAAAATTGGAAATATAAAAGACAACACTGATACGTTTGATTTTAGTATAACTACATAAATTCTTCCAACTATAGATATTTGTGCTTTACTAGATTAGTGGAACACACACACACACACACACTGTTCACTAAGTGGAAAAATGTGCCTTTTTGCATCTGTATGCTATTTGCCTAAAATAATTTGCATTTCTGTCCCAAATGTCTGGATTCTCAGACTATAGCAGCTGCATCCTGTTAGCTCTGTCTGTACAGTAGACAAATGGCAATGTCTGCATGTTAAAGCAACTTTTCAACTTTTCCATTAGCAATTCAATTGCTGGAGCATGTTCAAATCGTCTCTGACTTGTTTCCAGACTACAGATGGAGACGACAAATTTAAGTTGTTTTGGGGCAATGGAAGTTCAAGTACTAGGCACAAAGATCCTTTCCTGTTAATGTATCCTCTTTCTCCTGTTTTTCCTGACTGCAGCTGTCTGCAATTCCTACTCTCCAGGCTCTTCCAGAATATGATCCCACTGTATATTTGATCCAACTGTAACATTTAATTTTACCTTTATATCAACTTTAATATGCACCATTGTCTAATGTTTATGGCAAACCAAATATTGTAATACTTGGTTATAAGGAGCCACAAATGTCAATTTTTTTATTTGTCAGTTTTATTTTCAGTCTCTCTGAAAAGCCTGTGTGGAACTGTCTTTTTAAAAAATGAATCCACAGTAAAGTAAAACAAACAAACAAACAGTGTTTGCTAAGTTCATTTTGGAATTAAGTGAAAATATATATTCATAATTAATAAAGTAAGGAAAGATCTAGGCCTATCTGATAAAGTGAATTTAACCTTGAAATTAAAACAGGAAAAAAAACAACTATTGGTTGTGAACACATAGGGCAACATGGAAGCAACAAGGAAGCTGACTGGCACAATGCCATGTCATGCTCATTAGGGATGACTGACGCAAAACTGATGTTTCAACACGGTGTTGAGATCCCGAAGCGCAAATCTTTTGAAACACTGCTCCGAAGTGTGATTCAAAACACCCATGTCATGTGACTACGTTACACAAGTGTTTCGAGATGGGCATACCTGACGAATCTGCGTTTGATTGACAGGGTCGGGAACAAACCACACAATCGCACATCTGTCTCAATCTAACTCTCACAAAGTATAAAAGTGGAGTTAACGCAGCAGAACATTTAATATTTTTAAATAAAAATCTTTATATGTAAAAAATGTCAGACGTTGTGGCTTGATGTCTTTTATTAATGTTAATTTTTCATGACCAAAATAACATATTTATTCACAAACAGTTAATTCAGTTGTCAGAGATGTTACAACAGAACAATAAAAACACAACTTTTAAATGCTTATTGGGGTTTTAAAATCTGTTTTTTTTTTTAGCCTGAGTTTTTGTTGCATTTACACACTTTTAACCAGCAGGCGTGAATCAGTGAATCATTTTGTGAAGCAACAGGGTACTGGAATAGGTTCGTTTCTCCCATCACTAGTAGATGTTGGGATCACAAAGAAGGCAATTCAAACTGTTTTTTTTTTCACTTATACTACACAGAATCTTGTAATGCTTGGAGGCATCTCTATGGTTTTGTTGATGGAGTAATCCTGTGGTTGCATATCTAGTATTTCCTCTCTTCCTACTACATGTGGAAATCAGTGGGTGGGGCTAAAGAGGCAATCATGTAGAACAAAGCCACTGGAAGGCAAGCCTTCAACCTTTAGAAAAAAAAAAATGTAACGGCTACTACTAAATCTGCAGCTTTGGTGGTATACAGGAAGGAGACCAGAGGCCATCGTATGATTGGCTGAGGTGCCTCACGTGATCCAAGTTAGCCATTGCTCTTTTTAATATGGTAAGTAGGGTACAACCAAGCGGCAACCTTCCGGTCTCTCTTGTGAAACCAACACGGAAGTGACTAAAACTGCAATTCATCGACTGGCCACTAGAGGCCGGCTCCAAAAGGGAGTCAGTCCCATAGACTCCCTATGTTAAAATGCCCAAAATTACTGCAGAAAAAGATATATTTGCAGCCTGGTACAAAAAGTGGTTTTGGTCTATTTAGCTAATTTTGCCCTTCATGACAACTGTGAGGGGGGTGAATTTTTTTTATAACCGTTTAAATTATATTAAGCCATACATTGCCGTATAATTAAGGGCGTGGCCACTTGAGTGACAGTTGGATTGCCGTTGCTGTCACCACCGTCGAGCTAGGTGGGCGTGGTTTCAGCAACCAGCACTCGCCTCTTTGCCCATTTTCGATTATCCGGGAGTGACATGCAGTGCCGTGCTGCCAAGACGGCGACTGCCGGCTTCTTTGAGTCCTTGGCGAGCCGCCTTGAACCCGGCGTAGGGTTCCGCCATTGTTGAGTTGTACGGGGGGCTCTGGGTCACAACGGTTACTCGTTCAGGTGATTCTGTAGCGGGCTGTGTTGAAACAGCGTAGACTTCAAGGTTTATGTCATCTGTCAGTTCTGATCGGCAGACGCTTTCTCTGGACACTGGCAGGACAGAAGTGATGGCAATGATGTCATGGGGTCTTGTGAATGTTACGGCGTGATCTTATTTGTTTGACATTAGTTGGGCTGGTATAGAGCCTATGACAGGCACCGTTAGCTCAAAGTCGTGGAACGCCTGGTTGATGAGCCATCACAGGGGGCTCATGTATAAACGTTGCGTGAGCACAAAATGGGCATAGAAATGTGCATACACTGTTTTCCAGGCATGTGTCTGGATTTATAGAAAATAAACTTGGCGTAAATATGTGTGCACCATACGGATGCTCTTGACTGTGCGTACGCACTCTTTTTCCTGGAGTGAGAAAAGTAATGAAGTAAAAAAGGATTTTAAACTCTGTTTTCATTTCGATATACACATTTACATTAAATATTCCACTCTCATTAATGGAGATAAGCACTGCAATTACATAAAGTCATTATGGAGAAGTTAAACCAAAATTATATGAATTTAGACATATTTGTAGTTGATGCACTTAATCACTTTTCCTGTGGCATGCAATGTTTTAATGAGAGTGAGGAGTGCTATAATAATTCATATTTAAACTAAACTGCAGATCTCACATTATGAGAATTTTTTTTAGTGAGAACAATGATCAATGATGCACACTTACTTCGATGTTATGGCAGACACTGCTGGATTCGGTGGTTGAATGGTCCATTGTCCGGTTTGAATAATAGCTACTGTACAGCAGCTGCACGGAGGTGTTGATGTCGTGTGAAGGCATCTCCATAACATTATGAAAAATACCACTGTATTTGAAGGATACAACTTGAAAAAAAAAAGGTAAGATTTGTGTTTCCTTTTTAAAATACTTTGTCAGTGATGTGCCGAGTCAATTGTATTTAAACTGCAGTAGATATAGGTTTATCTGTTTCCACTAAAAATAGCTACAAGATGTTCACCTTTTCTGCAAAACTGCACACATTGTATTTTATTTGAATTGTTTATAACAATTGGAATACTATTTGTCAAGTGGAAAAGAATGAGGTCAAGTAGCTATATTCTAAAATTAGCTATTTATCTGAGAACTAAACAGTTTTGTTTTTATGGATATTTTGATTTATTCTAAAACATTCTGGATGATTTTGACAATAAAAATTAATGTTGCACAAATGGCATTTAGTCCGTATCTCATATTTCCTTAACTAACGTCTTGTACCTTTGACGGTGTTAAGCATGGTGTCACGTGGATGGGAATATGCATGGAAATGATATGCATATGAGGTTATTCATCGTAGAAATAGGCGTTGTAAGCTCCATATATGGTTATTTCTGGGAGGAGACAGGGTGGAGATGCATGTACGCACAATCTTCCCCTGACCGGGATTTATAATGGGATTTTTGCGCAGGTTCTGGCATATGCATGGATTTATAAATCTGAAAACTTTTGTGCATACGAAAAATCTAGCTTTTGTGCATGCCTACACTTTTAGGATGAAATCTACGGAGAGTTTTATACATGAGGCCCCAGGTGACTGGCTTTGGGAACGTTGATGTCTTTGGCCGTACAGTTGTTGAACAATACGTACACAGCACGAGATGACACTTCAATGAGAGGTGTGGCTTCCAAGGTCAGTCCTAGTCTTAGGCAGGTTCTGGAAGGTTGGAAGAAGCCTAGCTTACTGTTGAGAGTTTGGCCAGGCTGCATGTTGAGGCGGACGATGACACTCTTGCTATAGGCAGGTATTGTAGCTTCTTGTTCATTGATCATGGTGCATGTGTCTGGCATTGTTTGACCAGATTGAAGGTTCTTGAGGTTGACTGAGGTGGTCAGTTGGTGTGACAGGTGAGCCCATACGACGTTGTTCACAGTATCAACGCAAGTGTTGAGCCGGACCATGATGTCTGCTCCAATGTAGATGTCATGAGGTAGGTTGGGGACGACGAGGAAGTAATGACTCAGGTGTCGGTTGTTCCATCATATGTCCACAGCGCAGATGATATTGGAGGTAGCCATGATTGTCGACCAAGGACTGAGAGGGAAGCGGCTGTGTTTGGCGACCTGTGGCAGACTCTGGTGTCTTTGCTTCAATGCTCTGAAGAGCTTCAGGCTGATGGCTGAGTTCTCTGCCCACAGGGCTAGTGCTGCATCAGGCACTGGTGTGTCTTGGACATCTATTGCAGTCATGATTCGAAGGGGGCCTGAGTCCGAGTCAGGCGCCTGCAATGAGCAGAGGAAAGGGTCTTGGTCCTTGCTGCTTGGAGTTGAGCTTGGGCCTGGGCCTGGGCCTGGCCCTGGCTTTGACACTGCATCATCAGTGAGTAAATTGGCGGCGGTGTCTGTGGCTTGACACTGCGACTTGTTGGAGTCTACTGACTGGAAGGGCAGAGGCTCGCAGACTTGTGTCCATATCTTTAGGTGCTTGAAGTCTATTAAGGGTTCAAAGCGAATTAAGCAGGTCTTTTCCAATAAGGAGTGGATACGTGTTGAGTGGTGAGACGTATACTGGGTGGACGAGGTTCATCGGTCCCACAGTTAGGTGAATTGGGGCCACATGTTTCAGTTGCAGGCCCGTGTGGGAATATGCCTGGAGGTTCAGTTCACACCTTTGAAGTTTGAGGGTTCCATTAAACTTCTTGGTTCTCTTTTGGACTTCCTTGCTTCCTCAAGGAGTTCGGTTGGCATTAGAGTGATGTCAGCTCCCGTGTCCACCAGGGCGTCGACTTTGACGTGACGTCCGATGATGATGGTGAGGTAAAACTTTCTTGCTATACCTTTCTCAATGAGATCACCCAGGAGTTGAGGGACTGAAGTTTGGGACGAGACAGGTAGGATGTCAGGACTGATCTGGTGTTCTTTGGAGGAGTGGCAGACGACCAAGACGGCACTTTCGGGAACTTGAGAGGTTTCGTCAGCAGGTGTTTTTTGGACGCTGCTGTGATCTGACGCATCAGGTGTTAAGTCAGGTTCTGACTCTTTTGCTGGGTGTTCAGATAGGATCTCTTGTCCGTCTGAAGTTATGGTGGTTACGGTTTCCTGGGAACGAGGTGAAGAAGTGCTGTTATCTGTGGTTTGTTGGGTCAGGTGACCGCTGCCTTCTCGTCCGCCTGCTAGTCAGGCTGAATCTGGTTTCTATTTCTTTTCCCACTTCCGATCTTCCTCCTTTCGTTAGAAGAACTCTTTCATCATCATTTTCATCAGTTCTTGTGAGTTGAAACACGGTGATGACTTTTGTTCTTGTGTGGATTCAGTTTGAGGTCAGTCAACTTGGAACCTTTGTGAGTTCTTTCGTTGATTCCTTGGGCTGGTTGCTCCAGGGTCTGTTTGTTGTTTCCCTTTGGAGGTTCCATTGAATTCCCACAAGCTTTGCTTCTTTGAGCTTCCAGCTGAGGTTTGCTGGTTCCATGATCTCTCCCGTCAATTCTCATGAGGTCTTGGATGGTCCCAGGATTTCTCCCAGTAGCGTCCAGGTGAGTGTTGTCATGGTCCGTCCCAGCGGTTACTCCTCTGTTTAGGTTGGGTACTAGCATGGGAGTCCCGTTCTCTGTTGGACGAGGATGCAACCATGAAGTTGGGCACCCTCTAGAGCCAGCCCCTGACTTTGCGTGTTGAAGTCCAGAACTGCTGTGGATTTGGTGTCCTTTTCTGAGGCCATCTTTTGTTTACCATTGGCTTTATGTCAAGTCAAGTCACCTTTATATATATATATATATAGCGCTTTTAACAATACAGAATGTGTCAAAGCAACTGTACAGCAATAATTAAAAAAATATTGTGTCAATAATGCAAAATGATAATAGTAAACACTACATTTTCAGGCTCAGTCGGGGGGCCAGTTCTCCTCTGGCCAGACGAAACTAGCAGTTCAATTCCAGACTGCAGCAATGTCACATTTATGTGCCAAGTCTCGCAATTCTTGAGTATTCATGGTTCGTGGGCATGCGAGAACACCAAGATGGTGGTTTCCCCCAGGATGGAGGTTTCTCAGGAAGAGTTTTGAAGCTCAGGTCCTCTTCCTGTCAGGTTCGTTGCAAGCTGCGAAGTATGCTCTTCTGAGTCGGATGTAGTAGGCTTGAGGAGCCTCATAACGACCCTGTTTGGTCTCAAGGGCAGCCACTAGTCCTTGTTCCGACTCTGGGTCTGCAAATTCTTTAATGAGGGCTTCTTGGAGCAGGTGATAATCAGTCTTTGAGTGAGCAGGTTGTCGGTCCAGGAAGCTTCGCACTTCAGGGCTGGATGTTTTTTCGCAGCAAATACAGTCTATCTTTGTCAGTTACATTAGGTCTCATCTCTAGGTGGAAGTTGATGTCTTGCAAATAGGCCTGGATGTCCTGGCTACCTGGCACACTCGGGGTGAATTTGCCCATGTTCATTTGCCATGCGATGATCTGTGGCTGGTTGAAGCAAGTTCTTTTAGCTTGGTTTTGAGGTGGGGTTCTTCGGAGGGAGCTGGCGAAGGTTTCAGCGTTGCTCCCTCACCCTTTTGATCACATGTCAGTCCAGGAACAGGGGACCCGGTCCTGCTCGGCAGGGGTGAGACTGGTGCCCGTCGTGTCCTTGTTGCCATGGGGCGCAACTCGTAGGCATGTTTGAGTTCTTCTTTGACACTGTCGAACTCCTCTTTGATGTGGTCCAGCTGTCGTGTTAGGCAGCTGATCTCATTTCTCGACTCATCCAGGTGAGTTTCAAGGGCTTTAATTCTGCTGTTCTTGTCTCTGAAGTCAGCCTTTGCCTTTTCCAGTAGCTGTTCCGCATAATTGTAGCTTGTTAGCGACATCAACGTAGACTAGTGATGGCCGCTTTCGAAGCACTGCTTCGAAACAGTGAAACAGTGGTTCGCAGCGCGTATCAAACTGACAAAGTCACGTGATTTCAGTAAAAAAGGCTTCATTACGTCATAACTGTTTTGAAACGTTTCGAAATTTCAATGGCTTTCAATTGGGGGGCGATCTCTGTGAACTTCATTCATTGAGATCGACTCCCAGCGGTGAAATACTGAACCAGCGTCTATGGATTTGACCTTATCTCGGATCAGTTTCATCAATTTGTAGACATTTTTAACAAGACATTTGTGTAAAAGAGAAGTAGTTAATATATCTTTCTGGCCTATATATATAAAAGCTCGCCATAAAACAAAATAAAACAAGCCCTGCAAATTAATATAAAATATTTTAAAAGCCACATATTATACAGACACTTTCATTTGTGAAAAATTATTTCATCATTTTATGGCATTTAATTTATTACACTTTCAATTAAACATTTGCAATGGGGTTTTAAAATCTGTTTTTATACATGTTTTTATACATGAGTATGACATAGATTCATACCAGCGATGGCGCCACAGACGGCAGCCTCAGTGTTTGGCTCTCCAGTGTTTGTATTGTTTTTGTTAGTTTTTCCTGTTTTTTGTTTCTCAAACACGATCAGTTTTACCAGGGATAAGCTGCTGAACATTCGGCAGAACACGCCACACAATCTTCTACCGGATTTCGTTTATTCTGACGTTTTGCTGAACGTTGTAGTCGGCGGAGCTGCTGCGCTGATCAAGCGCTTCAGGATGCGCAGACGGGGGAAGCGAGCCGGCGCGCTCGTGAAGCTCAGGAAGCGCAGATTCAGAACGCCGTTGCCGAGCATCCATATGGCGAATCTCTGCTCTCTACCCAACAAAATGGACGAACTTCTTCTGCTCTCCCGGACAAATAAGGATTTTTCACACTCTGCTGCTCTGTGTTTCACGGAAACCTGGCTGAATGACATCATTCCGGACAGCGCGTTGAGTCTCCCGGGCTTTCAGTTGTTTAGAGCTGTTGTTGTCTCCGTGTACTGGAAGCTTGTGACACTATAACAAATTCCTTGTATGTGCAAACATACTTGGCAATAAATCTCTTTCTGATTCTGATTCTGTTTTAGCCCGAGTTTTTGTTGCATTTACACACTTTTGACCAGCAGCTGTCACCAGCGTGTGGTGTTTCGAGCAATTGGTTCAATTGATTCGAAACTTCGAAAAGGTTTGTTTCTGCCATCACTAACGTAGACTGCCTTGACTTGTTCCATGTCTTCGGTCATAGCTGCCAGGGTTTCTTGTAGCCTGTTGAGCTCTTCCTTGGCGCCTTGTTTCACCTCATCGGGCCCTTCCTGTCATTCCTGAGCCTCCGGTTCTAGCTTTTCGATGCATCATTGGGTGCATGTCAGCTCCTGCTGGAGATGGGCGGTGTGCCTGTTGCTTCATTTTTATTATCTGTGTGTTGTTGTTGTCTCCGTGTACTGGAAGCTTGTGACACTATAACAAATTCCTTGTATGTGCAAACATACTTGGCAATAAATCTCTTTCTGATTCTGATTCTGTTTTAGCCCGAGTTTTTGTTGCATTTACACACTTTTGACCAGCAGCTGTCACCAGCGTGTGGTGTTTCGAGCAATTGGTTCAATTGATTCGAAACTTCGAAAAGGTTTGTTTCTGCCATCACTAACGTAGACTGCCTTGACTTGTTCCATGTCTTCGGTCATAGCTGCCAGGGTTTCTTGTAGCCTGTTGAGCTCTTCCTTGGCGCCTTGTTTCACCTCATCGGGCCCTTCCTGTCATTCCTGAGCCTCTCTAGCTTTTCGATGCATCATTGGGTGCATGTCAGCTCCTGCTGGAGATGGGCGGTGTGCCTGTTGCTAAGCTTGAGGGTGGCGATGAGTGTGTGACTTAAAGGGTTCATATGATGCGATTTAAATTTTTCCTTTCTCTTTGGAGTGTTACAAGCTCTTGGTGCATAAAGAAGATCTATAAAGTTACAAAGACTAAAGTCTCAAATCCAAAGAGA
>NW_015546132.1:105466-105778 GCF_001515605.1 Sinocyclocheilus anshuiensis | reverse complement strand
GAGGAGAAACAATAATGTACAGTATGTGGAAAATAATGTGTTTTTTGAACTTTAAACCGCATAAACACATTTCATTATGCCAAATACACAAAATAATGTTCTTTTTAGCAACATCATATGACCCCTTTAAGGTGCCGGTGATCTTGGCTAGTTCTTTGTGACTGTAGCTTTGGCTTGGGTCTTGTCCCGTGAGGCTTGTTATACTGAACAAAATTATAAATGCAACACTTTTGTTTTTGCCCCCATTTTTCATGAGCTGAACTCAAAGATCTAAGACTTTTTCTATGTACACAAAAGGCCTATTTCTCTCAA
>NW_015546132.1:98367-105361 GCF_001515605.1 Sinocyclocheilus anshuiensis | reverse complement strand
TCTTTGAGTTCAGCTGATTAAAAATGGGGGCAAAAAAAAAAGTGTTGCGTTTATAATTTTGTTCAGTGTATGTTGTCATCCAGCTGGTCCTGTGTCTGATGCCTTAGAGTTTCAGCCGCCTTGGGTAGGAGGCTGTCTGTCACGACACTGAGCCATGTCTCTAAGTCCTCCCAGTGGCTGACAGGGTCTGTTGTGCGAGACATGTTTCGACATGGAGAGGGAGACCTAGACCAGAGACCGACACAGACCTTGAAGAGGAAAAACAAAAAGGTGTGAATGTGCAATGTCAGGTGTGGGTTGGTGTTGGGTGTGTAATGAGCAGGTGAGCATGGTTCTCTATGACTGTGGTCCTCTGGGTAGGCATTCTTCTAACTTGTAGTCTCTGTGGGGGGAATTAGTAGACACGCACAAGTAGCACCGCTAGAGAACAGAGGGAGAAAAGAAAAACAATACACAGAGCAAAGAACAGAGTAATAATTGGCTGCCTCCTTTTTTCTACAAAAGAAAGTGTTTTGTTGTTGTTGTTTTTTGTAAAGGAAGAAGGTAAGAGCTAATGGTAAGATGAGAGAGAAAGACAAAAAATACCCTTTTCTAGCAGCAGAATGAGTAGAATTAAAGTTGGCTGACGACGCGGAGCTGTGGTTTGAAGTTGAAGTTTAGACGGCACTCTTTCGGAGACACGGCGTTGGGCAAAACTTAACTCGGAACACGAAACTCTCTACGGAAAATAAAATAAAGTAAAGAAATAGAAGTAAAGTTTGACGAGACTAGGTGGCGTTTCTCCTCATGGTTTTGTGTAAGCCAGAGCACGCTCAAAAAGCTAAAGAAGCATGATTAAAAAGCATAGCTCAAAGCTATGACTAAAAAGAAGAGAGTGAAACAAAGAGCGAGCAAAGAAGGGGGTTGAAGAAGAGAGTGATTTGATGGTGTCCTGAGTATTTAAACTGGGCTTTTGGACACCTCCCAAATGGTGTTTTGACCAATTAGATGTCGTCTTTGCTCGGGGTGTTGTATATTTCTCCTCCCAATTCATAAATCAAATGTTATCTTATCAGTCACATGGTCCGAGTTTTTCCCGCTCTTGCAGAGTATAATTTTGGACATGATTTCTATAACAAGAATATGATACCTTTGACAAAGAATTGATTGGAAGAAACGTTTCAAGCAAGAAGATTCAAACACATACATACCCAACATGAATATAATCCTATAAACTATTCAATAGTTATTCAAAATACATACACAATAAATGATTAAAACGTGATAGTCTAATGTGTGGGTTAGATACATAATATGGGGTTATGCATAGAAATGATTAGTTGCTTACGAGTCCTTTTAGTGTCATTTAGGTGCATGGAAAGGCAGTTTCTGTGCCATTCTGTGAATGTATGAAGACCAGAGTTTAAGAGTCAATCCACAGAGCTCGTGATTGTGGTTACTATCACATGATGGTCATGCTGTCATCTCTTTGACCATTTAATCTTGATTACTTGCCCTAAAATTGACTATCTCCTTCCTGAGTTGTTATGATCAGTGTGTTCCTTTTGTGTTAATGTTGAAAGCTGTTCTGTGAAAGAGTTGGTTAGGCTTGCTTCAGACTGGCTAGTGCTAGGATCTGATTTATGAACATCCTGTTGTTTTGGGCCTCTGTATAATTCGGCTCCTCATGTTTCAACCATGTTTTGACCAAATCTTAGATTGTCTGATTCGGTCTGATATCCTACATTGAATTAATCAAAAAGTATCATTAAAGTACTGAGGACGTAAACCATAATTACGTGCTAATAAAACCAACAGCTTATGGGAGTTAAAACTGATAGAGTAAACAGACCAAATGAAGAAGGGAGACAAGACGTACGTATAAGTGTAAAAGGGAGAAGAATGAGGTGAAAAAGTCCACTAGTGTGAGTTAAAGTGCAGATACAAAAGCTTAATCACTTCAACACTGCCAAACACTGCAAAACACACTGCATTCAGCCACACTAGCCCGTGAAATGCTACGTGCTAACCGCTAGCCTTCAATGCGAATAGCTTTACAGTGCAATAGGGCTTCAATGCAAACACGTTAGCTTCAGTTAGCTTAGCTTATGCTAGAGTTTGTTTACAAACGGCATCAATATGGCGTTGGCGGACTGTGCCTGCACACTTGAAAGTTACCCTGGAAAAGGTTTCTTAGGATTTCTGGGTTACGGCTGTTACTATGGCGATGCACACAACAGTAAGCCAGCATGCGAGTGACACACAGTTTACATGCATCACGTGAAATGATGGCGCATTTCAACACTTGAACAACCAAAGAGCACTATTTAGATTCTTATCTTATAGCGCTGAACAATCTCAACTTGTTAGAGTGAGGCAACTTTATCTACAGATTTACTGCAATTTTAATACAATAACATTATTGCGATATCGGCGGATCTCAGCTTTGTGTTAGCCTATTTAGACAGACAACAACACGTGGATTTAACCACCAAATTTTACTTGATCAAGAATTCACAATTCCCCCATAAAACAACGTTCAAACACTCGCTTTGATATGGCTGTCGATCAGATTTCGACCCACAAATGGCTGAGAGAAGACTCTTTAGATTCTTCTTGGAATGTGGTGATTCAATAGTTTATTTGTGTCTGTTCGACAGGCCCCACAAAACGTATATATATATTTATTTTTGCCATTATAAATTTTAGGAACAGCGAATAGCACATTTTTTCTTAAGGTGTGCCTTTAGCCCTGTTGTACCCTACTACAGATCCTCACATCTCCCAATAATAAGACAATCTCTCATGAAGAAGTAGGCATTGATCATCTTCTGCAGAGGTGGTCTTTCACCACGCTATGACGTCACAATGTAACAAATTCCAAAACAAGTCCTTTTGCCAGCTTGGTTTCAATAAAAGCTCTTTTTTGAACTAACCAGAAAGCTTTGAGTTTTAAAACTATCGTACATTGACCTGTCAAATGTCAAAATGGATGTGGTTTAATTTGATGTATTTCACTATCGGAGCAATTACTCCCCCTGTTGTAATTTCATCTGCTTTGGCATCCCGACCAAATAGCAAGCTGGGACCATCCTCTTACATGTTCCTGTGGCTCAGTGGTAGAGCATTGCGTTAGCAGCACAAAAGGTCGTGGGTTTGATTCCCAGGGAACACACACACTGGTAAAAAATGCTCAAATCGTCTCATGCACCAAGTGGGGGACGGTACATGGGCTTTGAGCCAATACTTGAGGGGCTGCATGAGTTAGATTAAAACTTTTTCTTTTTTTTTTTTTTTTTTTTTGTTAAGTCTGATTGAGAAGTATGCTTCTAAACAGGGGATTTGGAGATGGGAATTTCTAAATACCAGGACTGTGATTGTTATTACAATTTCCTCTGGGGCGAAAGAAAGAACAATAACAATGACATTGTCAGTTTCTTAGCTTGTAGGATTGACACCATACACCAATTAGAGCGTTTCTAGAAGTGTTTAAGATTGCAGAGGCTTATCAGTCCTCTTGTTGATCTGCTTTGGCCTTGGCTGGGTAGGATCCCACATGAGAAGGGAAGGTGGGGTGAGAGTCAGACAATTTTGAAACGAAGTGTTCAAGTTTCACAAATATCTGTTAAATGTTTCCAAATTTCTCTGCTTTTATGATTCTCACAGGTACAATCCCAGAAACAGCAGCAGTAGTCAAATCAGAGGAGGACCGCTGAGAGACAGAGGAGAAGAAGGAGAGTGAGGTTTTGCTACCAATGTTAGGGAAAATGACAGGGTTGACAGAATGGCGGTGCTGATGGGTCGATACACCAGGGGATTGGTTTTTGCGGTGATAGTAGGAGGAGACTCACTACCATAAAGATTTGAGGAAAACCCTAGTTTTCCTTTGAGGTTTTGCTAACTGGATGGGCTAATGCTCTTATAAACTAGGCTTGGTGATGAGTTGGGTTGATCCAGTCGGAGTCCAGTGGCAAGGCCCACTGCCTGAGCATACCAAGTGAACTTGTGTAAGGTCACCGGACCCTCTGTCCCCGTCATACTGCAGTGAGCCTCTCAGTTATGGCTTTTAGCACAACCGGGCAACATTCGGGTGAGGCACGTCAATGACTAACTGGCCTGAGAAGAGAATGGGGCTGGGCCCTGGGGTTATCTGCCAGCGCAGACCCGTAGTCTGACTTACTTTGTAATAACTAAACAGGGTGATATACCCAAGCCTTCGCTCAGTTAGCCTCTGTTGACTCCTCCTCCGGCATGCACGATTGCTGATGCCTCGCTGCGTGCCTTCACTCGCAGTACTAGGAAGGAGGTATGTGATTTCACCTCCAGGTTATGTCAGAACAGGTGACTCCACTCACTGTGACCTACCGTGGAGGCAACCGTCACTTCACCGACCAAGCACTAGGGGGAGTGCTATCTACTAACAGGCTTAAGTAAGGGAAAACCTATGAAAATTTAGCTGAGTTAATGAAATAATAATTATTAAATTAAATAATTGAAGGAGAGGAAAAGAAGGCCCAACAGGCAGAAAAAAAAACTTAATTGCGAATGAAATTAAAATTTCAAATCAGTATCAATATGGAAGCAGAAACCGTAATTATTTATGAAATGAGATTAAAATGTTAAATCAGTAATGACAATTAATGATTAAACTTAATAATGTTGTCATTAAAATTGCTATGAGCAATTATAATTAAATTAATCAATAAGTACCATTATACTAATGAGAGCAGAAACCGTAATTAATTATTAATTGACATTAAAATTTCAAATCAGTAATGATAGAAAATGAGTGATTTACTGATGTCATTATAAAAAATCAATAAGAGCCGTTATAATTGATGTAAGGGAAACAGTTCAATTTAGCTCAAAGGGAATCATTTAAGATTTTAAAGGGAATTTGGACAGAATCACTGTTTTACGGCTGCTCACTGAGACAGCCAGGGATTCATTGAACGAACCGTATAACATCAACTCTGCAATGGATATTTATATCCAAAATATAGTGAAAACACTATTAATTAGCACAGTAACAAGATCGGCAGTTTAAGACATTAACTTGTAAGCACAAAACACAAGATACTTCTCTTTTCAATATAAATAAGGCTTTATTGGATAAATCTAAGACATATAAACTAATCTAACACATAAACACACACATTCACACAAGTTGCAGAAAGAGAGAAAGTGAGGAAATAATTAGTTTAAGAGAATGAAAATGTGAAATCCCAAGTTTACAGCAATATGTGCAATTGCATAGACCGCCTCTCCATTGTTAAACTGCAGTAAGTGAACTTAGTTAACATCTGAGATCGTACAATAAGGTAGAAATTGAGCGTGTTCCTCATTTCTGTAATGCCTTTTCCTGTGGCTCAGTGGTAGAGCATTGCGTTAGCAGCACAAAAGGTCGTGGGTTTGATTCCCAGGGAACACACACACTGGTAAAAAATGCTCAAATCGTCTCATGCACCAAGTGGGGGACGGTACATGGGCTTTGAGCCAATACTTGAGGGGCTGCATGTGAAGCAGGCTCAGAGGAATCATAGAGGCAGCATGACATTTGCAAATCAGGCGTCAGTATTCAGAGTAAACAGGAGTTTTCCCATATGGGGAATGAAACCATTCGATAGGGAAATGGCAGACATGTTACTTACTCAGATGTCATGTGAAACTTCTTATTTGGGTCATACTTTCAAGATGTGGTAAGTGTAAGTACAGTTAATATCCACACTGGTGGGTTGACTGATAGCCCACAAATACACCTGTAAACATTAGACTCATCCACGCTGAGGAGCTGTGCCAATGCACAAAACGTAAAGAGGATATTTCCGCAAATAACAGCAATTATAGGTTTCAAACAGAGATGGCGACAAAGATGCAAAACGTATGCACTTCAGCTTTAATTGCATGTTAAAAACAATTTAATAAAAATGTATTATAATTTATATTAAATGCAATTATAATAAATGCAAATATATGCAATCTATATTAAATGCAGTTGAACTGTAGATTGCATTTTTGACACACTTATGTAAACTTTATTGAATAACATACAACAGAAATCATAATCAAATACATGTGCTTTTGTATACTAGTAAACATCAAAATAAGTGTCCTACTTTAAACAATAACAAAAGTTATGAACAATGATTAAAATATAGTAAAAATAAAACATTTAATTTGACATTACTGTAAAATGCAATTTTTAAAAGTGTACTTGAGTGTGTTAAGAAAGAGTCATGAAAGGGTATTTTCTTTGAGCACACGTGCCCTTATGTTATTTCATTAATATTTGCAAGTACAAAAAAAAAACTTTTAAGATTTTAAGGCACATAATTCAATTAAGTCAACTTCTAACACAAGGTTAAAAGTTAGCAAAAATGATAAGTTAACCATGAGGTTACCATGAGGTTGGGGACAGTTGTATTACTGGTGAAAAGTGTACATTTACAATCAAATCAAGTATTTTGGTATGAGTCATCAAATAATTAGTAGGCCTAATTTGTAAATGCAAAACACGCGCAAAAATGAGAGGCAGGATTTATCACATGAACCAATCATATTCAGTCATAACCAATCATATTTTCCCCATTCATTCTCAATTACCCCCTACCAATCCCACTGCACACTTTGCAAATCTGTTAAAACTCAATGGGTTCAGTGGATTTATACACATTTTTTAACCCATTTGTGCCCAAATTTTTCTAAATGGTTTCATGCATATAGTCATGTTAATAGTGTCCTATGTGAACATGTTCTGCATTTATTTTCCCCAGGTTTTTTCTTTTCTTGAAAATCGTATTTGAATGTGCAGCAACTATAGTTGCCGGTGGACAAATATGTTGTATGCACCCATTCAATGTCAAATTTGAATAGGAGGAGAGCTTTTGGCATCTAACTCAAAATAACTGCTTTCAACAGATCAATCTTTATTCATAAACAAATTTATCTTGCATAAAGTCGAAGAACATTCGATGCAAACCCCCCCCCCCCAAAAAAAATGGCATCAAGCTTATAA
>NW_015546132.1:90827-91317 GCF_001515605.1 Sinocyclocheilus anshuiensis | reverse complement strand
AGAACCAGAAAATCTGAGCATATCACACCAGTCCTCAGGTCCTTACACTGGCTTCCAGTTATATTTAGGATTGATTTTAAAGTACTTTTACTCATTTATAAATATCTCAATGGCCTAGGACCTAAATACATTGCAGATATGCTCACTGAATATAAACCTAACAGACCACTCAGATCATTAGAATCGAGTCAGTTAGAAATACCTAGGGTTCACTCAAAACAAGGGGAATCTGATTTTAGCTATTTTGCCGCCCGCAGTTGGAATCAGCTTCCAGAAGAGATCAGATGTGCTAAAACATTAGTCACATTCAAAACTCATCTGTTTAGCTGTGCATTTATTGAATGAGCACTGTGCGATATCCGAACTGATTGCACTGTATTTTATGTATGTATTATCATTTTCTATTAATTCTATTTGTCTTAAATTCATTTTAAATCAATTTTTAAATCATCTTCAAAGTTTTTAAATTCCTTGTTTTATTTTTGTGATT
>NW_015546132.1:87265-90621 GCF_001515605.1 Sinocyclocheilus anshuiensis | reverse complement strand
CTTATAGCAATTTTGCCACCCGCAGTTGGAATAAGCTTCCAGAAGAGAGAAGATGTTCTAAAACATTAGTCACATTCAAATCTAGACTCAAAACTCATCTGTTTAGCTGTGCATTTATTGAATGAGCACTGTGCGATGTCTGAACTGATTGCACTGTATTTTTTGTATGTATAATCATTTTCTATTTTTAACTGTCTTAAATTCATTTTAAATCAATTTTTAAATCATCTTTCAAAGTTTTTAAATTCCTTGTTTTATTTTTGTGATAATTTTTTTATGATTATTTTACTTTCTTTTATGTAAAGCACTTTGAATTACCATTGTGTACGAAATGTGCTATATAAATAAACTTGCCTTGCCTTGCCTTGTTTGGATGATTCTAGAGACCTTCATGATTATGTAGATATATATATGTCAACAAAAAATACTTATTAGTAACATGAAAATTACATTTCTTTGGGAGGGTTTGCCTTTGCCATGCTTCCTGGAAGTAGGGGTAGGAACTAGACAGCCTCATGTGACAGGAAGGAAGTGAATAACTTTTTTTTTTTGTTGAAATCCTTTATTTGGTTGTTTGCTTGCATTTCATTGAGAAATAAAACATGGATAACATCTACAAAAATACTTACAAAAGGAAAATATAGTAGCCGGTGTCATATTTTGCAACATTTACTTTGTTGTGTATGGATTATTTTCTCATCCAATTTTTCGAGGAGGCATCAAAACCCACAAAGCTGCTGACCAAGCCAATAAATATAACAAACACTAGGATAAGAATGACCCAAAAATCATCGTTTTCCCCATGAAATTTTATTATCGACAGATACCACACTTTATTTCTCCCGTTCACTCTCCCATACAAATGCACACAAATACACTGTGAGTGTGACACACTCACACACCACTGTCTCAAACGAATGTTTAACCTCAGCTATCTTTCTATCTTTTTTTTTCATTCTTTATTGTGTGTTAAATATAGCTTTAGTTTATTATTGTTAAAAAGTGACATTTAATCTGTTTATTAGTGATGAGATGTTATCACATTATTTTCATTATGGCAAACTGGTTTCTCTGATTTAAAAAAATCCCCGATGGGGATGAACTGGAACACAGCAGCCCATGTTACTTTGTCTGCAACACACCAAGGGGATAAATTGGGCCACCTGGGACTGAGCCTCGGCACAAAGGCTTATGCTGGTAGCTCATCAGTGGACTTTCCTCATGTATTTTTAACATTATAAGCTACAGTATATAGTTACACATTTCTCATTCCTGCTAATTCAAGCAATGATTCAAACATGTGGCCTTTGTAGAATATAATAAATGAGGTTCACTCTTAAAGTTTACAAGATTACATCAGAGCTTCAACAAATCATAAGTAGTGTAATTGAGTAATGGTTTATGGTCTCACCACTTGCACATAACAAAGAGTGAAAAATTGAAGGGGGTCTGAATACTTTCCGTACCCACTGTACATGTATATTTATATATACTGTAGCTAGGAACATGTAGGCTACTTGTTTGTTGCCACAGGGTGAGATTTGTGAAGCAAGAGCCTATGCTTTTGAAACATTTTCAGGGCTTGAATTTCGGCACCAGATTGCATTTAATTTTACTCATTCCTGCAGGTTCTGTGCTTATAATGTGGGAAAGTAATGCAAACATTTCAGTATGAAAGACAATGGGGACAATTGATGGAATGTATCTGCACATGTTTTTAAGTCTTGCAAGTTCAAATGTTCAAGATGTTTTAAACCATTCAAGCGGAATAAACAGCAAGAGCAAAACAGCAGAGGTTCCTTGCATTTAACCCCTTTTCACACACAAAATATTGTGAGTGATATTAAATTTTTCTGAATGTAATTTGTAACTTGCTTTATTTTAAAATCCTGACAAAATAGTAATTTTGATACGGAGCGTTTTATTTAGAAGCAATATATTTCATATACAATCCCAAATGGTAATATATATATTTAAGTTCCATATCTGCAATACCATGATACAACTGAGTACACTTTCTTCACACAACAGTTCATATTAAAGGTTGAAGTGTTCATAGTTATATATAGTTAAGACATGGAAATCAGTACAGAACTGTTTGGAGTGGCTCTGAAGTCACTACATGTATTAGACAGACAGACAGATTAGATAGACAGATAGTTGAAATTTCATCTTTATACAGTATTATGTGTTTGTCTCTAAATTCGATCATACATTTAGAACACGTTTTAGTGCAAATGTATAAAATGATGCTTAAAATGTATAAAAATGTTTGTATGAAGATTTTACACACAGACTGGGCATATTGCACAGGTAATGAATGAAAATCACTGTTTGGCAAGTAGTAAACCTATAAATTTGTCATTCATGAAAAGAAACAAAAATAATACTAATAAAAATACATACTGACTTCAAGCTTATAATTGAGCTGCTGTTGTTGTTAAAATTATATACATACATATATATATATATATATATATATATACATACAGCGGGTAAAATAAGTATTGAACATTTTTCTCAGTAAATATATTTCTAAAGGTGCTGATGACATCTAACAACTAGGCCTGGGCGATAAAACGGTATCGATATTTATCGACGGTACTCCTTCTTCGATTCGATATAGTGCACGATATAGGCACGTGCTCTGAGTGATGCAGACAGCACACACAAACATGGACATGCTGAATTGAGTGCTGTGCCTGCCTGTGATGAGGAGATTGTAAATAAAAAAAATGAATATTAGTCGAATTTAAAATAAACATTTGCATTTGAATGCAAAAATAGTACAATCAAATGTTAGGAGTGCGTCACGGAGCGTCATCAGTGGAGCACGAGATGCGGTGATGATGATGTAAGTGACATTGTTGCATTTTAATGCTTTGTTAGTTTAGCCCACGAGATGCGCAGTTGCTGCATTATGCACTCAAAATATTAGAGAAATATAGAAGCTCAATGCGGAGAAGATCTTGATTAGGTTAAAACTGAAACCAAGCCATTCAAACAGAACGCATATTCAGCGCATTTTTTAGACAGACAAATATAACTGCTGCACTCGCGTCTCACACAAGAGATGTATAGAAAGCCATGCAAAGTTAAAACAGTTTAAACTTTTAGAAAACACGTCGCGAATTTGTGGAGGTTTATTCCTTTTCACTGCGTCTCATGTTTTTAAATACAATCTGAGTGAATGGCGCCCTCCTGTGGCCTCGGGAGACAAGACAAAAGTTTCCTTAAAACCTATTTAATCTGCATATAAAACATTAGAAATTAGATAGTTGTTTAATTTTTATTGTGTGTTTGACTGTTAAAACAAAAAATATTTGTTGTTTGTCTCAATAAATTGGGTTAATTTA
>NW_015546132.1:86594-87135 GCF_001515605.1 Sinocyclocheilus anshuiensis | reverse complement strand
ATCTCAAAATATTAGAATATTTACATTTGAGTTTCATTAAATGACCATCCCTACAGTATAAATTCTGGGTATCTCTTGTTCTTTGGAACCACAATAATGGGGAAGACTGCTGACTTGGCAATGACTTCGTTACCCACAAAGAGGGTAAGTCACAGAAGGTCATTACTGAAAATGGTGGCTCTTCACAGAGTGCTGTATCACTCAATGACAGCTTCAAGACGCCTCCTGTATGGAGAAACTAGTTGTATGCATTGCTCAAGTGTTAATTTGGCCCATTCTTCCACATAAACAGTCTTAAAATCTTGAAGGTTCCTTGGGAACCTTCTATGAACTCTGATCTTTAGTTCTTTCCATTGATTTTCTATTGGATTGAAGTCAGGTGATTGGCTGGGCCATTCTAGCAGCTTTATTTTCTTTCTCTGAAACCAATTGAGAGTTTCCTTGGCTGCGTGTTTGGGATCATTGTCTTGCTGAAATGTCCACCCTAGTTTAATCTTCATCATCCTGGTAGATGGCAGCAGATTTTTATCACGAATGTCTC
>NW_015546132.1:76890-86227 GCF_001515605.1 Sinocyclocheilus anshuiensis | reverse complement strand
CAGGCTTGTCTAAATGTTGTGCAGCAAACTTTAAACCAGCTTCAACATGCTTTTTCTTCAGCAATAGAGCCTTGCGTGGTGAGTGTGCATACAGGCCACGGCGGTTGAGTGCATTACTTATTGGTTTCTTTGAAACAATTGTACATGCTAATTGCAGGTCTTTCTGAAGCTCTCCACAAGTGGTCCTTGGCTCTTGGACAACTCTTCGGATAATTATTTTCACTCCTCTGTGAGAAATCTTGCGAGGACCACCTGGTCGTGGCCGGTTTTTGGTGAAATGATGTTCTTACACTTCCGGATTATGGCCCCAACAGTTCTCACTTGAACATTCAGAGGTATATAAATCCTTCTGTAACCAATGCCATTAGTATGTTTTGCAACAATACGGTTGCGAAGGTCTTACGATACCGAACGATATGAAACATTATATCGTTGATACATTTTTTAGCTATATCGCCCAGCCCTAGTAACAACCCAAGTAATCCATACATACAAAAAAAGAAAACTTAAGTTCTGTTTAATAAAATGGAATGACCCAGGGGAAAAGTATTGAACGCTTACTGAAATGTATTTAAATGTATTTAATACTTCGTACAAAAGCCTTTGTTGGTAATGTATCGGATTCCTTCTGTATCCAATGCCATCAGTATGTTTTGCAACAATAAGGTTGTGAAGGTCTTGAGAGAGCTCTTTGCTTTTACCCATCATGAAATGTTTCTTGTGTGACACGTTGGTCATGAGACACCTTTTTATAGGCCATCAGTTGGGACTGAACCAACTAATATTAATTTCCACTGACAAGGGGCAGGATTGCTTTCTAATTACTGATAGATTTAAGCTGGTGTCTTGGCTTTCCATGCCTTTTTGCACCTCCCTTTCTTCATGTGTTCAATACTATTACACAGAACTTAATTTCCGAACATATTTGTTTTGCTTTCTTTGTATATATGGGTTACTTGGGTTGGTACTGACATCTGGTGAAAATTTCATGTCAACAGCACCTTTAGAAATATATTTACTGAGAAAAATGGTGACGTGTTCAATACTTATTTTACCTGCTGTGTGTGTGTGTGTGTATATATATATATATATATAGATATAGGAATTAACCTTGTCTTCTCAAGAATTAGGATAAAAGTCATTAATTGCTTTTGAACGAACAATTACTATTAAATGTTAAAAGCACCTTTGAGCTATAGTATATAAAGGCCCGATTCCTGTCAAATTATTAAAACATGGAACAGAAATTGAAATATACCTGAGATTAAGACAATATCAAAATACAGTACGATTAAAAAATGCTTATTAGGTCATACAGTGCAGTTTAAAATATAAAAAATTACGGGCCAGTTTTACTAACAGCTTGCACCAGCGCAAACGTTTTTGTTTTGTTTTTGCCGTTAAACTAGTACTGTCAGGATTTACTAAAGACACACAGTGAAGAATTAGCACTGAAAAAGTATGGACACCGTTATATTTGTGCCTGACCTTATTGAATATGCATTTGTAGGAGTTTCCCTATCAGACGCAAAATTGATGGGAGCAGAGTATTAAAATTAATCACACAACGAGATTTACTAATGTTTGCGCTCGTCAAATTACTGGAATTTGCGCCATTATTTAATGCCCCCAAAAAAGCATGTCTTAAACTATTTTGTGCTTGAAATGGCTGCAATTGTTGTTGCTAGGAGAAGGCACCACAGAGAACATTCCACATCTACCAAAACTTTTTGCAACCCTTCATGTTTTGGTTCTTTTCAACATACTGTGGCTTTATTTCTTTATTCTTTATTTGTGACTACGCTAATTTGCGCTGCGCTTGGTATATTGTGTTGGTTGATATGTAAATGAGATGTTGCATCGGTGTTCTTTAATTTGCACGCTGTTAGTAAATCACCCGCAGAAATTTCCCCTCTCATTGGCGCTGTTTAGGAATCGCGCTCTTGCGCTAATTTGCCCTATTTAGTAAAACTGGCCCTAAGACTGCACAGCAATTTAGATTTAAAAAGTTTTAAAGGTTAAAAGAGAACTCAATATGAATTAAAAAAAAATGTTTTCTATTTGATTGTAATT
This sequence comes from Sinocyclocheilus anshuiensis, assembly GCF_001515605.1. Taxonomy (NCBI): domain Eukaryota; kingdom Metazoa; phylum Chordata; class Actinopteri; order Cypriniformes; family Cyprinidae; genus Sinocyclocheilus; species Sinocyclocheilus anshuiensis. Next base: position 84,154 of record NW_015546132.1, on the reverse strand, counting down.
TTCACATTTTCGTATTAGCTTTACAAACCTAAAAATTAAAACTGATTAAATGTATTCATTAATTAAATTTATTCATTTGGCAGATGCTTTTAGCCAAATAGCTTAATGGAATAGTTCACCCAAAAATGAAAATTTGCTGTTAATTTACTCACCCTCAGACCATCCAAGATGTAGGTGACTTTTACTCTTCAGTAGAACGATTAAGAAGTTTTTTTTTTGTTTTACTATTTATTTTTGGTTGTTGAACCAGTTCAACAAATTGGACTGAATCATCTGAAACAGTTGGCAAGTCGAGCAGCACAGATCTACAAGTTAATCAATCAAAACTCACTTCCAGAAAAAATGTATGGTTAAAGTTAAAATTCAAGTTTTTATGATTTCTCTTTATGAAAAAAGGTGAGCTGATGATAACTAGTTTATTCACTTTATATGCTCTAGACATGTAAAACCGTGTTTCTTGCACAGAACAATCAATTCACAGTATTAAATATAATTTTGTCTTCCTTGATATGCATTTCTTTTTTTTATTCTCAAAAACGGGCAGCCGCTGACTTGCATTTTATGAATCACCAAAAACCATGGTATCAGCTAAAAATCTTCTACTCAGCAAAAAGTCACCTACATTTTAGATGGACTAAAAGTGGATAAATTAGCAGCAAATTCTAATTTTTGGGAGAACTATCCCTTTTGCACACTCCATACAGGGTCAATCCATTATTAGGGTTTAAATAAAATTAACCAATGAGGCAAAATTCACAGATGCATAACGTGATGCCTCTGCCATAATGCTGCACACAGTAGAGACTTCGGAAACTTGCCTTAAGGGGCCAAAGGTTCTTAGCTTTCAAATATAGCGACCACTCACATACTAGAGTCATTTAGCATTAATGATAAAATAGTATTAGGATAACCTTCAGGACAGAAATCTTATGACAACCAGCATGCTTTGGAAATTATGGGAAATAGACCTCAATTCATATGTCTATCCCTTCTTTTGGTAACATACAAAATAGAACATGTGAATGTCAGAGATTAGGTCAACAGGGTGAGAGAGAAGCTTGTACTTCCCATTGTGGTTTTCCTCCCAAAGGTAGGTCATGCCGTCGTCTGTGGCAGGAGAGCTGCAGTGATCCAGGGACACATGAAGCCAAGGGTCTTTGATGACCTTTTCTGATTTTACATCGACCAGCCCAACAACTTTCAACACAACGTGACGCTGATAATTTTCAAGTGCCACACTCTCCACTTTGCCAAAGAACACTAGAAACACACACACACATAAAAATGAGATCACACAACTTTCAACACCACATGACGCAGATCATTTTCAAGTGCCACACTCTCCACTTTGCCAAAGAATACTAGAAACACACACACATAAAAATTAGATCATTTAGTCTACTTCCAAAAAATGTTTAGTATTTCATATTTTTATTTTTTTTTCAAGAATATCACCTGTTTTATTGCACATTTCAGGGATAAGGTCTGTTAGGGGTTTAAGTCTGTATTCTGCAGGAGAGCTGTTAGGCTTTGGTGTTGGTTTGAGATGTTCAGCACAGCAGCTCCACAGGGATGTGTTGTAGTAGTAATGCCCACAGCAATGGTGGTTTGGTTTGGTGTCATAAATTATGGAATTGGTTGAGGAGGAACAGCAAGTTTGATTGTTATTATATTGTAGCAATAGGTTTCCACAGCACTCTGCTTTTCCATGTAAATGGGTTAGGTTGTAGAGATGACCTGAACAGCATCTCAAGAACTGGTTGTGGTGGTCATAGACTTCTGAACCACAACAGAAATTGCCATTCATCTTGTTGTGGCTAAATAGAACAAACAACAACATCAAAAAAGTTTGAAAGAAAAGTCATTCATGCGGTTTTAAAATTATTGTGGGTTTATCAGGTGGCCTGGATGACTGAGAGACTGTTCTAGAGCTGTGCTATATGAATATGTCTTCTTTGAGAAATGTAGTGCCAGTAAGTACATTCTTATGCTGTCTCTGCATGTATCAGTTTGGTTTGAATTTCCAGTTACAGACAAAGCCTAGTTTTTCAAGACAGCATGGGCAGAATGAAATAAGGCTACAGGCCAAACAATAATCTGCCATTTTTTACACACACACACACACACACACACACACACACACACACACAAAGAGATAATTTAGTCTGCTTCCAGAAAATCCTATTTCAGTTTGCACCACAATAAATGTTTAAAAACATCACCTGTTTTATTGCACATTTCAGGGATCAGGTCTGTTAGTGGTTTAAGTCTGTATTCTTCAGGAGAGCTATTAGGCTTTGGTGTTGGTTTGAGACGTTCAGCACAGCAGCTCCACAGGGATTTATATGCTCTAGACATGTAAAACCGTGTTTCTTGCACAGAACAATCAATTCACAGTATTAAATATAATTTTGTCTTCCTTGATATGCATTTCTTTTTTTTATTCTCAAAAACGGGCAGCCGCTGACTTGCATTTTATGAATCACCAAAAACCATGGTATCAGCTAAAAATCTTCTACTCAGCAAAAAGTCACCTACATTTTAGATGGACTAAAAGTGGATAAATTAGCAGCAAATTCTAATTTTTGGGAGAACTATCCCTTTTGCACACTCCATACAGGGTCAATCCATTATTAGGGTTTAAATAAAATTAACCAATGAGGCAAAATTCACAGATGCATAACGTGATGCCTCTGCCATAATGCTGCACACAGTAGAGACTTCGGAAACTTGCCTTAAGGGGCCAAAGGTTCTTAGCTTTCAAATATAGCGACCACTCACATACTAGAGTCATTTAGCATTAATGATAAAATAGTATTAGGATAACCTTCAGGACAGAAATCTTATGACAACCAGCATGCTTTGGAAATTATGGGAAATAGACCTCAATTCATATGTCTATCCCTTCTTTTGGTAACATACAAAATAGAACATGTGAATGTCAGAGATTAGGTCAACAGGGTGAGAGAGAAGCTTGTACTTCCCATTGTGGTTTTCCTCCCAAAGGTAGGTCATGCCGTCGTCTGTGGCAGGAGAGCTGCAGTGATCCAGGGACACATGAAGCCAAGGGTCTTTGATGACCTTTTCTGATTTTACATCGACCAGCCCAACAACTTTCAACACAACGTGACGCTGATAATTTTCAAGTGCCACACTCTCCACTTTGCCAAAGAACACTAGAAACACACACACACATAAAAATGAGATCACACAACTTTCAACACCACATGACACACACACACACACACACACACACACACACACACACACACAAAGAGATAATTTAGTCTGCTTCCAGAAAATCCTATTTCAGTTTGCACCACAATAAATGTTTAAAAACATCACCTGTTTTATTGCACATTTCAGGGATTAAGTCCATTAGTGGTTTAAGCTTGTATTCTGCAGGAGAGCTGTTAGGCTTTGGTGTTGGTTTGAGATGTTCAGCACAGCAGCTCCACAGGGGCGTGTTGTAGTAGTAATGCCCACAGCAATGGTGGTTTGGTTTGGTGTCATAAATTATGGAATTGGTTGAGGAGGAACAGCAAGTTTGATTGTTATTATATTGTAGCAATAGGTTTCCACAGCACTCTGCTTTTCCATGTAAATGGGTTAGGTTGTAGAGATGACCTGAACAGCATCTCAAGAACTGGTTGTGGTGGTCATAGACTTCTGAACCACAACAGAAATTGCCATTCATCTTGATGTGGCTAAATAGAAAGAAATTGGAAAGAAAAGTCATTCAACAACCAACACAGAAACTGCACTGTGTAACTTTTTCAGGATGTGGTTTTAAAATGTCTTGAGGGTTTATTGGGTGGCCTGGATGACTGAGAAACTCCCACTCTAAAGTTGTACCAACTGAATAAACCTTCTGTGAGAAATGCAGTGCAAGAAAGCACGTTCCTATGGTGTCTCCGCATGTGACCCCTGATTTTCCAGTTACAGACAAAGCCTCATTTGTAGAGACTTCATGAAATCACGTTTTGCCTAAAGCTACTAGATTTTCAGAGATTCACAAAGGTAATGCTATTTGTTCCCTGACCTGAGACTAAGACATATTTGAGCTGGGACATGCATGGAAAGACCAGTAAGTAACTTTTTAGTTTTACCCCTAAAGAAATTATATATACTGATTGACAAATATGGTCTACATAAGGCTCATCACCACCTCATGGTGGTTGTGTTGTAAAGATCAAGGGTCAAGGATTGGTTGGTTAGCATGGCCCACATATCCCATACTGTTAACTAAATAATCTGGATCTACAGAGTCAAAAGTCACTCAAAAGTTGCTCTACATTGTGAAAAAAATAAATTTAGAGTTGTAGATGGCCCATAAGCGGCAAAAATGTTTTTAGTTTTCCACTGCGTGTCTTTAGTACATCCGGACAGCAGTTTTTTGATGGCAAAAGAGGGTTTGCACTAGCACAGACCGTTAGTAAATCTGGCACTAAGTTTGCTTTTAAATCATATGAAATCTTTGTACTCTGTGGGCCTACCTGTGTTCGTTACAGCAAATATGCGTGCGATGATTGATGGTTTGTCCTCCACAGCAGTGCTCGCCAAGACGAGGACGGTTCGACATTTGGCAAGTAGTGTTTGCTGGAGTATATATAACACCTCCAACACACTCTGACTGCTCAGATACATTGCGATAAAGGATTCCATTACAGCACAGCACATTGTCATCTGACAGAGTGTAAGAATCTACGCCACAGCACTGAAAGACACAGATATACATAGTACTGTACAATAATGTTTGCAGAGTTTTTCAGTACTGTATACTGTGATTTCTCCAAATACTTTATAAGCACATTTTACAGAAAATCACAGTGTTCAGATAAATCTCCAATTTTTTTTTTATTTCTGTTTCTGCAGAACTAAGCTTCATGTCAAAAGGCAATACCTTAGTAAGTGCTGATGCCTTCTTATACAGATTCCCTGAGCAACACATTTCTTCCTGGGGATTGAAGGGTTTTGTTCCACACTTTAATTCTAGAACAGAAGAGTGTGAGATTATTACAACAATAACTATACAATCATCATAATTTCCAACAATGATGAGAGGTTAGGCAAGTATAAACTGAACAGACTATCAATAGATACTGAATCTTAGTTAAATTTCTTCTTATAGTAATTTGTAATTCTATTCACTATTCAACTTATTTCTTAGGATACAGTTTTTCTTTCTCTTCTTATTACTACTTTTATAATATTTCTATTTTAATATATAGTCTATTGCAGTGTTTCCCAACCTTTCTTTAGTCGCGGCACCCTTTGGAAATGTTAACAAATTTGTGGCACCCTACAAAATTAATTTTGTCACAATATTTGAATTTCTAACTTCGATATGATACTTTGAAAAGTATAGATATTCGGTACAGCAGGGAAGAACTGCAGAATATACTGTCATACAGATATTTTTAATATTATTAAAAAAAAATTGTTCATCAATGGTGGCAATCAGTAGGCTAATTTCTAATGAAAAAAAAATTTATATGCCAGATTTTTTTATAGGCGTTTTTTCTTATGTAAACAGCATGAACGGTATATGAGTGGAGCACTCACATGGGCCGTGAGCGACTGAGCGGAACACACACACACATAGAGCGGGATAATACGCAGAGCGTCACACCACGTGAAAGTGAATCCTGAGCGGTGAACTAATTTTCGGCAGCCGGAATTTCAGTGCATCTCTAATTATTGGCGACATCAGAAATGGATATTATATAATAGCTGCTCTTTTTTAACATTTTAGCAATTTAAAAATATTAAAAAATGATTTTTTTACACGGCACCCCTGCTCTCGACAGACGGGCACCCTGGTTGGGAAACACTGGTCTATTGCATTGCATTCTGTGTGGAGAGTCGTACCAAGCATTTCACTACATGTCATACTGTGTATGATTGTGTATGTGACTTATAACATTGAACTTGAAACTGAAAAAGGATCATTATCCGATCAAGGAGAGGTTTGTAAAAATATTAATACACAATGAGGATGCCAAGTGCTTTACCTGAGTTTTTGGGGAGTGTGCTTGAGATTTGCAATTACACATAAAAACAAACACAAAAAAATTGTTATAAAACAGACCTGTAAAATTATTTTTTACAGTAGTCAACATGGAACATATACTGTTGACAAGGTTTAACATTCCTACACACAAACACATGTATGTATGTATGTATGTATGTATGTATACAGTTAGGTCCATATATATTTGGACACAGGTACCATTTTTATTATTTTACCTGTTGACTAAAACATATTCAAGTTACAGTTATATAATGAATATGAGCTTAAAGTGCACACTCTTTAATTTGCTTTAATTTGAGGGTATTCTCATTACAATTGGAGGAAAGGTTAAGGAATTACAGCTTTTTAATATGTACCTCCCCCTTTTTCAAGAAATCATAAGTTACTGGACAGTTGACTCAAAAGCCCTTTCAAGGACAGATGTGGGCTATTCCTTCATTATTTCTACATCAATTAAGCAGGTAAAAGGTCTGGAGTTGATTTGCATTTGGAAGCTGTTGCTGTGAACCCACATTGTGCAATCAAAGGCACTCTCCATGCAGATGAAACAGACAATTGTTAGGCTTCAAAAACAAAACAAATCCATCAGAGAGATAGCAGGAACATTCTGAGTGGCCAAATCAACAGTTTGGTACATTTTGGGGAAAAAAAGAATGCACTGGTGAGCTCAGCAATGTAAAAAGGCCTGGACGTCCACAGAGGACAACAGTGGTGGATGATCGGAGGATCCTCCTCATGGTAAAGAAAAACCCTTTCACAACATCCAGCCAAGTGAAGAACACTCTCCAGGAGGTAAGTGTATCACTGTGAAAGTCTACAATCAAGAGAAGACTTCACGAGAACAAATACATAGGGTTCACCACAAGGTGCAAACAAGGCCAGATTAGACTTTGCCAAAAAAAACATCAAAAAAATCCAGACCACTTCTGGAAAATAATTCTTTGGATGGCTGAAATTAAGATCAACCTGTACCAGAATGACGGGAAGAAGAAAGTATGGAGAAGGCTTGGAACAGCTCGTGATCCAAAGCATACAACATAATCTGTGAAACATGGTGGAGCAGTGTGATGGCATGAGCATGCATGGCTTCCAGTGGCACTGGGTTACTGGTGTTTATTGATGACGTGACAGAAGACACAAGCAGCCGGATGAATTCTGAAGTGTACAGGGATATACTGTCTGCCCAGATTCAGCCAAATGGAGCAAAGTTGATTGGACAGTGCTAGGCCT
>NW_015546132.1:53953-76792 GCF_001515605.1 Sinocyclocheilus anshuiensis | reverse complement strand
CCGTAAGAATTCTGAAGTGTATAGGGATATACTGTCTGCCCAGATTCAGTCAAATGGAGCAAAGTAGTTTGGGCGGCACTTCATAGTACAAATGGATGATGACCCAAAACATGCAGCAACCCAGCAAACAACCCAGGAATTTTTGAAGGTAAAAAAGTGGAATATTCTGCAATGGCCAAATCAATCTCCTGATCTCAACCTGATTGAGCATGCTGAAGACAAGACTAAAGGCAGACCCACAATCAAACAACAACTGAAGTCAGCTGCAGTAAAGGCCTGTTAAAGCATCACAAAGGAGGAAACCCAGACTTTGGTGATGTCCATGAGTTCCAGACTTAAGGCAGTCATTACCTGCAAAGTATTCTCAACAAAAGAATAAAAATGAACATTTTATTTATGATTATATTTGTCAAATTACATTTGAGCCCCTGAAAATGGGGGGACTGTGTATAAAAATGGTTGTAATTCCTAAGCATTTTATGTTATATTTGTGTTCAACCCCTTGAATTAAATCTTAAAGGGTTAGTTCACCCAAAAATGAAAATTAGGCTGCGTTTTACTCACCCCCGAGGCATCCTAGGTGTATATGACTTTCTTCTTTCAGATGAATCCAGTCGGAGTTATATTAAAAATTATCTTTGATCGTTCAAGCTCTATCATTGCAGTCAACGGGTGTTGCATTACTTCAGTCCAAAAGGAGTTAAATAAAAAGCACCCATCCATAAAAAAAAATGGTCTCACACGGCTCCGGGGGGTGAAACAAAGGCCTCCTGTAGTGAATTGATGTGTTTTTATAAGAAAAATATCCATATTCAAAACATAATAAATCACTTGAATCTAGCTTGTGCTCACTGTTGTAAACGGAAGCAGTTCCGGGGGAATGACATGAGGTCAGCTTTGCGCATGCGCCGCTCAGAAGTGACGCACGTGGAAACGCAGAGGAGAGATCAAAACAAAGGTCAAGAATTAGAAGTACAAAACGAGGATTTGTAAAGAAGAATGTCAGAGGATTTCGATATAAGCCAAGAGGAGACTGGTGTTCCTTTGCTAATGTAAGGAAACTTTGTTTCCTTTGATCCTGTAAGCAAACGTTGGTTTTCACAAGACTCAACGGTGCATGCGCAGCGCTGAACTCATACGTCATGCTCCCGGAACTGCTTCTGTGTACAACTGCTGGCACAAGCTAGATTAAAGTGATTATTACGTTTTGAATATGGATATTTTTCTTAAAAAAACGCATCGATTCGGTACAGGAGGCCTTTGTTCACCCCCCGGAGCCGTGTGAGACACTTTTTTTATGCATGGGCGCTTTTTATTTAACTTCTTTTGGACTGAAGCAATGCAACACCCGCTGACTGCAATGATAGAGCTTGAAAGATCAAAGACAATTTTTTATATAACTCCGACTGGATTCGTCTGAAAGAAGAAAGTCATATACACCTAGGATGCCTCGGTGGTGAGTAAAACGCAGCCTAATTTTCATTTTTGGGTGAACTAACCCTTTAAAATCTGCACTTCAATTTCATCTTGATCATCTTTTATTTTTAATTCTGTTCTGGTGGCATACAGAGCCGAAATTATAAAAATTGTGTCAGTCTCCAAATACATATGGACCTGACTGTATATTTACATTTAGTCATTTAGCAGACCCTTTTATCCAAAGTGACTTACAAATGAGGACAATAGAAGCAATCAAAATCAACAAAACAGCAATAATATTAAAGTGCTATGACAAGTCTCGGTTAGCCTAATGCAGTACACGTAGCAAGGTTTGCAGTACACATAGCAATATATATATATATATTACTGTAAAATGTATAGTCACTAAGAAAGAAATCTGTGAATAAATATAGCTGTTACTTATGTTACTTAATACTCTTGGAGGTATTTTTGTCTGTCTGTTTGACTCACCGAGTGGGAGGAGAGCCTTGCTGGGATTCTTTCTTTTTATCTGTGAGAATAGGATTCAGATTATAACCTACTAAAACAAACAGATCTATTACTGTGTGACTAAAACCCATGAAAGAAAACAGTAGGTACATGATGTCTTTGCTCCACTGTTTAGCCACTTGCACCACATTTCTTTAATTATTTATTAATTATTGTATCTAATAATCACTATAAGAGCTGTTTACACACACCTGTTGTTTTTGAACAGCAAGTTTCATGTTTAGGCTTTACTTCTAGTGTAGGGTTAGTACAGCAGCAGTGGGTTGTCTTGTCATATGTTTCCTTGCCACAACAAGAATGATTTTCCTTCCATTGAAATATGTTGTTGCCACCACAACACAAATGAGTCGCTGTCAAGTACATGTCTGTAAATGAGTGTAGGAGAAATCTCATTATAAAAGAAGTCTTCCTCGATCTAATGGTATAAAGATCAATCAACCTCAACAACATTTTTTAAGCATGCAAAAATGTGTAAAATCGGAACAATGCGCCAGTCAAGGTGTTCAAGTTGCATGACGTGAATCAGCTACCTTTGCCACAGCATTTCACGTGAGTGCTGCTTTGAGTCAGAATCCTGCCATTACAGCAAATCTCATTAAGTGGATTGTAAGCTACAGAACCACAGCAGTCAGCCACCAGCTGGCTTAATCCTAGAGTTATAGTACCTGCAACACATTGAAACATAAACAAAAAGTGTTAAATCTGTTTGTACATGCCCTAAACTCATTATGAATCAGCCTCTACTTTTAGTGAAAAATTACAGCTGCAGGAGTCTCTCCTACCATTACAGCAGGAACTTCCTGAGATATTGTAAGACACATTCCCACAATGGTGCAGATGATGGCTGCCTTCCATCTGTCCACTGAAACCTACTTTGCTGCTGACATCAAGACAGATCACTCTTATTTTACTCTTACCAAATCATTCTGTTAATATACATTTAAGTGATATATGATAAAATGCATATGTAATAATAATAATAATAAAAAAATCTCTTATGAAACTGTGTTTAAGACTCCGAGTTAAGGCTCTGTGTAAGGTCACTCACTGGCTCCCTCCGTCATGATGGCAAATTCCTGAGAAAGAAAGACATGATTCATTATGAAATGTGGTATCTAGTCTCATTTGGGTAAAACAACTCTGAATGCTAAAAATAAAGTAAACATGAATATGACATTGATTTAATGCAAGTTGTTGATTTAATTTTTATCGGCGCAAAAACGGATACATTTATCAGTGCAAACTATTTGTAATCTCCAATCAAAATGAAATAACTTCTGCCTCTGAAATGACTTTTATTTTTTGCTGATGCTATTATGATAAATGGGATGTAAAGGGGCACATGATTATAGTTTTTAACCTCTCCCCTCCCAACTGGCTCCATTCTGGTTTGTAACACCCAAGTATCACAACTCCCGGGAACACAAAAAATCTCTCCCTATAATTTTAGTAAGAAAAAAAAAAACAGGTTGCATTTCATGTTAACTTCAAAGGTTCAGGATGAAAATGCTGGAAGAAAATATTTTGAAAAAATGTCTCAGTTTTCTTTTTTTTTCAGCCATGCAGTGGAAGTCAGTGGGGTCCAAAACAACATTGGACACCACTGACTTTCATTGAATAGACAAAATATATTATTTTGTGTTCAAGAGAAGTGTATCATACAGCTTTGTAATGACTTGACGGTGAGTAAACGATGAGAAGATTTTCATTTTAAGTGTATTATCCCTTTAACCTAAAACCATTTTGTGCAAAGTTCATTTGTATTCACTCCCATTATGCCCTGTTGATACAAAAACATATGCAATGTCGTCTTCTTGTATAAGTGTTTGTTGGTACACAGAACTTAATTGGAAGGCTGATGCTATTAGACTCCTTCATATTTCTGGATAGTGTGTCTTTCTGGATTCTATACTAAAAAATACTTATGCTTATGCCTACAACCAATGGGCCCCACTATCACTGCAAAAACTGCCTAATATATAGCTTATGAAAAATGACCTTGCCACATGTTGTGAATACAATTTCCCATTCGAGTTTCTAGTCGTGTACTTTTTCTTGGGGTTAAGGCAGTTTTGTTATTTGAATATTAATATTTTTAAAACAGATCTGTATTTGTTAGAAGGTATCAATAGTATATTTCTTTCGTTCAGTTAAGGGTTTATGATTTGGCTAAGTATTGCTACATATTAAAAGAAACTCTTTGAATGTTATTTCCGTAATTGGCACTCAATATATTACAACAAACAAAACAATGTGGTAACGAACTGTCTAAGATAAAAAAACTAAAGTCTGAAAAAGGAAACAAACCCTAGCTCTGCCCAGCCTCATAATCAACAAAACAAACAAACAAAATACCTGTCAAAATAAAAAATAAAACAGCGGAATTCATTACAAAACTCCCAAAATCAGTTAATCATACTGCAGAACTCCTAACTCACGTCAAGCGCTACGCTACCACTGTTAGCACTGTCCCTCGCCGCCCAGTCAAAGCGGTATCCGGCAGCCTCGGTGGGTGTGTAGCTTTGCTCTAACATTTCCTTGATTAGTGGCTCTCTGAATTTGTTAAGCCTCATACGCAATTTGTAGTCTTTGGGCTTTGCGCTCCGCGGCCAGGCACCTCGTCACGCAACAACCCGAAAAATACAGTGCACGGGCACGGCTCGTGACCACACTCAAGCGCTCGCTCGCTGAAGCTGAAGTCAAAAATTCTCCGCCTCCATCCAGAAAAAAAAAAGATTGTCCATCTACTTTACAGTCAGTCGCCACTTTAGTGGTTGCTCATAAACTATTTAGATTAATTAAACTCAATTAATTATCAATTTAATATCCACTCGTATAAATGACTAGGCTAAATAAATAAAATAAAACTAGTAATAGTAATTGCATGCCAACATGTCTAAAGTGTAAGTATACTGTTTCCTTACTTACCTTGTGCAGAGGATGTGGCAAAAATGTACAAGATTGTCACTACAACTGCAAAAAAAAAATACAAAGTTATGATTTAAAAATAAATTAATAAATAAATTTCAAAAAATCCACCAAATGTAATGCAGAACTTTAAAAATGTGTTGTCATACATGCATTTGTTGTGTAGATCTCCATTGTGTATCCCTGTTCGATAAAGCTTTAATGTCACAAGTGGGATCAGAATTTATGTAGGCTACTCCAAAATAAAATTTTGCTCCGCCTACTGCAGGCTGCAGAAAGGAAGGACCACAGATTGTGATGCCCAAAAGCACATAAAGGAAGTAACAAGTATGGACATAATGATTCAATTCATATTTCATTGGGCCTGTGTGGGCTCCATATGGGCTGTAAATATGGGCCCTACATGGGTTTGTCCTTTTGCTGTTAGTTGAAGGTCTGGCTGAGTGAGTAACTGGCACATACAGTAGTCATGTGGATGCAGCATCAGGCAAAAGTTTGAAGTTAACAATGCCTTTGAAGAAATGCATTATTTATTTTCAGCCTTAAAGTAAGTAGTATTCAGCTGGTCATGTGATCTCAACATGTCTGCCTTCCACCTGGCAATTCACATATACATAGATTCCTCATTAGCGACTGTTTCTATGGGCCGCTATATGTAAGCTGTCCGCCATATTGTAATGGTCAACTTGACATCATTCACCATAGTAATCACTGAATATTCGAAAGATGCCACAATCCTGCACAAAATGGCTCAACGGCTCTGTGAGAACCCACAGTATGGTGAATGACATCAAGTTGACTGTTCCAAGATGGCGGCTGCATCTACGTGCCTGGAGCCGTCGAATGGGGCATCTATACATATCTATGATTCACTCCATGTAAAATAAAACAACTTTTCTTAAACTTCTGATATGATGTTTCCTGTGAGTGTACATAATTTTACACAAGTAGGCCACATTTGCACGTTTGATTAAGTTTAATATTTATTAGGTGCATCATAATGCTTTATATCTGTATACATGGATCCTAACCCGTTGACCCATCATTAGCTACAATATCAGATAATCTTTGACGTGAAGTACTTATGTGTAAATCCAGCATACAACCATGTATGACTCATGCCCTCTCATTGTCCTGTCAACACTTTGTAATTACAAGTTATTGTGACATCAAGTCACCTCTGAAAATAAACATGACTAAATAAGCTTTAGGGTAATCCGACAGAGAAAGCAACTGATATTGCATTAGGATCATGCTTGAGATAATAGCAGATTGTCCTCCTCCCCTTTCTATTACATAAGCATGCCTGTATTCATCACCCTAGAAAATGTAAATCCCAGGGAAGTACTTGAATTATTCTGGCCCTAACTATTAGTAGCATTGCCATAAAATACTCAAAAAGAAAAGCAATGCTTTGAGTTTCCTAGTGAAAATAACATGCAGCATGCCTAACCAAGTTTAGGGGTAATATTAAATAGCCATTATAATAGAATATAAGGCAGTAATCAAAACTCTGAAATGACATGTTGAACACAAAAGCCAGAGATATTTTTCAATCAGCATTTTTAAACTTACCTAGCATTAATCTAGAATTTTCAGAAATTAACTTTTCCCTTAAGGGGCAATATTTGCCCCATTAAACCTTCCTCGGCACTTAATTTATTAGGTAGCTCTAACCAATCAGAATGCTAAGTTAACTTAGCTGCTAATGTAGCATGTAGTTAGCCTGATAGCTGAAGAGAGACATTAGAGAAAATGGCCACTGATTAAAATGTTAGCCAATTACAATGCTAATAGCATACCATACATACCATAGGCCAACAAACAAAGGCACAGTCAACTTCATCAGAGGAGTAGTGGAAAAAAAAAACTATATTTAAAATGGTGCACAAATGGAATCTACCTTAACCAAGAAATCTGTAAACACATAGAGACACAAAATGAATTTTGTACAATGTAATTGCATCTATAGAAGCCTATATTTCACTGTCTTCAAATTTCTCAGATAACTTCAGGATAAGCTGCCAATGATATATACTGTGATGGTATGTCAAAGCATTTAAAAACAATATAATTTATGACAAATTTAAAACTTTTGCATATAGGTGATTTGGTTTTATTTATTTATTTATTTTGGCAAATTTGGTACAAGTGGATTCCGTATTATCCATTCAATTTGTAGACACCAAGGTCATGATTTTCTGACAAAGGTTTTAAAAGTAATGAACAAAAAAAACAAAAACATTTTCAGATCTCTTGACCTGTACGTGGCACTGTTTCTGCCAGATCAATTTCTGTGAAGCTCAGTCCAGTGAAAACCTGACCCAATTTTGGTTACAATTTGAAGGAGTAGTAAAAAACGAAATACTGTACATTTCAAAATGGTGATTGCTCTGATGTCTTAATGTATGGTATTGAATATGATCAGCATTAGAAGAGGTGAACTAAGAATTTTGTTTCTTGGACAAAGCATTCAGAAGTTATAACAAAAATATAGAATTTTTGAACTGGAGGTGTCGTCCCGTATTTAAACCTGGGGTCCGAGGGTGTTTTGGGGCCCTGGAGAAGTTTTGACATGCCCTGACATTTGTGCTTTTTTCAGATGCTTATAAACATTTTAATGGCTAAAGTTTAATAACACTGTAATCAACACAAACTGGGCTACAATAATATGTGAGCAGCATATATTTACGTGATTGTGTTTTTGAGAAAACAACGTTTATGCGTGCTTAGTGAAAATCTAAAATTTTAAAGTCACTGAAATAAGGCCATAAAACACATACAGAATAATTTGTTCACAAGACTTTTGAGAACTTGATCTTGAAGTCTAGAGTTTTTGCTTCAAAATGATGTGAAAATCATCTTACACACTCATTCACAGAAAACATCTCGGGTTACGACTGTAACCCTTGTTCCCCAAGAAATGTGACATGAAATGTGTGAGATGACGTAACATATGACAGCATAGTCGGAAGCTACAAAGGGACGCCGGCACACAACAGAGTAAGCTTTTGCGATGAAGCAAGCCGCTCCCAGGCAAGGAGAGGTGTGGCAAAGAGACACAGTGTCTCGTTCCCTTTCTCGGGGAACAAGGGTTACAGTCGTAACCCGAGACGTTCCCCCTCGAGGGAACTCACACTGCGTCGGTAACGACACTAGGGGAACGGATACCCACTATGCCACACCAAAACATGCCTGTCCTAGTGTGAAGCTGAACCAGGCACAACTTAGGACGAGAGCACTCGTGCACCCGGCGTGGAGGGAAGATTCAGGCTATAAAACCTGATGAAAGTACGCGGGGTGGACCACCCAGCCGCATCGCAGATCTCCTGCAACGGGACTCCTGACAGGAGGGCCCTAGAGGACGCCATGCCTCTAGTAGAGTGGGCCCTCAAAGCCACAGGTGAAGGCAAACCGCGTACCTGATAGGCCAAGGCAATAGCCTGAACAATCCAATTACTAATTGTCTGCTTGGAAGCAGGAAGTCCCTTCTTGGGTGATCCAAAGCACACCAACAACTGTTCTGACCTCCTCCAATGAGAGGACTTCTGAATAAAGATGTTCAATGCTCTGACAGGGCAGAGCAGATGAAGCCTCTCTTCTTCCGCCAACACATGAGGCGGAGGATGGAAGGCCTGAAGAACCACCGGCCATGCCCTATTAGATGGCACCTTGGGCACATAGCCAGGCCTAGGATGTAAAATGGCCTTAACTCCTCCAGGGGCAAACTCCAGGCAGGTCGGCGAGATAGCCAAGGCCTGGAGATCCCCCACTCTCTTGAGCGAAGTAATTGCCAGGAGAAAGACCATCTTAAAGGTCAGGTTCTTTGCCGTAGCTGACTCGAGAGGCTCGAAGGGGGCAAGTGACAGCCCTTCAAGGACCACAGCCAGATCCCAAGTTGGGACTCTGGAATGAGTCGCAGGCCTCATCCTCCATGCACCACGGAGGAAACGCATGACCAGAAAGGAGCGTGGAAAGCCGCAATGGCAGCCACGTACACCTTTAGTGTGAAATATCTCGCCCCCTGCCTGAGACAGCAGGTCCCTCCTCAGAGGGATCTGCCACGGCTGGCCTGCCAGGAGTGACATGATATCTGAGAACCACACCCGGGCCGGCCAGAACGGGGCTACCAGCAATAGACTGACCCCTTCTTTCCGGACCCTCTCCAGAACTCCCGTGAGCATAGCGATCAGGGGAAAAGCATACAGGCGTAGTCTCGGCCACATCTGTACCATGGCGTCCAACCCCAGCGGGGCTGGATGCGTGAGAGAAAACCACAGTGGACAGTGGGTCGTCTCTTGAGACGCGAACAAATCCACTTCCACTGGGCCGAACCTCTCGCATATCGACTTCACCACCTCTGGGTGAAGTCTCCATTCCCCGGGCCTCAACCCCTGCCTCGACAGGACATCTGCTCCCTGATTCTGGTCCCCAGGGATATACATCGCTCTGAGAGATGGCAGTTTCCCCTTGGACCACAGGAGGATCTGATGCGCCAGTCTGCACAGAGGGCGCGACCTCAGACCCCCCTGATGATTCAAATACGAGACTACCGACATGTTGTCTGCCCGTATTAGGACATGGTGACCGCTGAGATCTGGGAGAAAGCTCCTCAGAGCCATGTAAACCGCTAGCATTTCTAGGCAATTTATGTGCCATGAGGAATGCTGGCCCTGCCACAGACCTCTCGCAAAGCGGCCGTCCATGACCGCGCCCTAACCCGTAAGGGATGAGTCTGTCGAAACGAGCTTTCGGTGACATGACACTCCCAATACTGGGCCTCGGGACAGAAACCAAGGTTTCCTCCATATGGACAGGGCACGAAGGCATCGGCGCGTGACCCTGATCATACGGAACGGATTCCCTCTCGAGGAAAACCGCTTGGTTTTCAACCACCACTGTAGGGGTCTCCAACCACCACTGTAGGGGTCTCATGTACAGCAGGCCAATAGGTATCACGTTGGACCATCAGACCCAGCAGTCTCTGAAACTGCTTGACAGTGAGCCTTCTCTTATTCTCGCGACTGCGGTAAGGAACGACTCGATCCGAGCAGGGGACATACATGCCTGCGTCGTGGTCGAAAAGCTCCTCAGAGCCATGTAAACCGCTAGCATTTCTAGGCAATTTATGTGCCATGAGGAATGCTGGCCCTGCCACAGACCTCTCGCAAAGCGGCCGTCCATGACCGCGCCCTAACCCGTAAGGGATGAGTCTGTCGAAACGAGCTTTCGGTGACATGACACTCCCAATACTGGGCCTCGGGACAGAAACCAAGGTTTCCTCCATATGGACAGGGCACGAAGGCATCGGCGCGTGACCCTGATCATACGGAACGGATTCCCTCTCGAGGAAAACCGCTTGGTTTTCAACCACCACTGTAGGGGTCTCATGTACAGAAGGTAGGGAGGTCATGTACAGAAGGCCTGACTCACGATGGTGGGAATAGTGAGCATCTTGAACCTGAATCTCCTCCGAGAATGATTCAAGTGCCGCAGATCTAAAATTGGACGCAACCTCCCATCCTTCTTGGGAACTATGAAATACTGGCTGTAGAACACTTTCTATGGCCTCCTTTACCAACAGGGAGTGAACTTCCTGTTCCATCACCCGACCCTGCTCGGGGTGCACCACAGTCCAGACCACCCCATTGAACTTCGGGGGGCGGTAACCGAACTGCAGCCTGTACCCTCTTTCTACTGTACGCAGGACCCATGGAGATATATTCGGAAGGCATTGCCATGCACCGATATAATCTACTAAGGGAATCAGCCTCTCGAGGCTGACCTCGGGTGTTTCTCGAGTATCGTTTACGATCTCCTGAAGCGGAACACCGGCAGGAAAAGATCAAAAACGATTTTCTATGTGCTGTCGCTGCCAGGCCGCAAGCCCTCGGGGCGGACACTGCAGCCTGCGTTCGCTGGAAATCGATGTGGCCCGAAGCGTACTGGACGGCGGGATTCCAACAATGATTTCCTGGGGGGTGGGGGGACAACCCTCTGTGAAAGCTAGGACCTCTTTTCCGTAGCCTTCCTCGCCTGAAGGACGGTCCTCAAATCGACCTTCGGCTCGGCGGGCTTCAGGCAAGAGCGTCGCCTCTGTTGCCAAGATTCCTGAGGAGGGGCTCTAGAAGCGACACTCTCCTTTTGTACCTGCCGGTACGAGGAGCTTGATGACGGCTGGGCCCATCCACTTGGAGCAGCCTTCTTAGATTTAGAGTGGCGAGGGAGATACTGCTTAAAAGCCGCAGACTGCTTTTTCGCCTCCTGAAACCTGTCGACGACTATATTGACTGCGTCACCGAACAGGCCAGAAGGCGATATCGGGGCATCTAGAAGAAAGGCCCTGTCCTTTTCCTTCATCCCCAATAAATTTAGCCACAAATGTCTCTCCGTGGCCACCATAGCTGCCATGGTGCGGCCTATGGCACGGGCCGTCTCCTTGGTAACATGGAGAGACAAATCTGCGGCTCTACGCAGCTCTGTTAAATCACCCTGAGTTGGTCCCTCGCCCTCATCTAAATCCTTTAAAAAATCAGCCTGGTATGCCTGCATAAGAGCCATTGTATGCAGGCATGCACCAGCACAACCAGCCGCCATATAAGCCCTGCCCACCAAAGATGATGTTACACGACAAGGTTTGGTGGGCAGTACCGGGGCTTTAAGGGACGACGCAACATCGGTGGAGAGGTAGCTGGCTAAAGCCTCATCCACCCGAGGCATCGTCCCATAACCGTACTCACGGGCTCCTAAGATGTTACTATAATCTAACGCAGGAGGGTTAGACAGTCATGCAGAGTACGGTTTATTCCATGACTTACTCAACTCATTGTGTAAGTCAGGAAAAAATCTCGATGCTGAGCACGTCTAATTCCTCAGAATCAGACAGCTCAAACATCGGGTTCTCCTCCCGTGTGGAAGAAGCCGCGAAGCGGGCTTCCACACGGGGAGTGAGAAGTTCGGAAGTGTCAGACAAGGACTGAGAATGTGCCGTAGCAGGCTCGAGCCCTCCTGACAGATCCATCTGCGAGCCCCACGATCTAAGCCGCCGTGCCGCCTCGGCGGACGCGGGACCCGAACCGCGGGGTGCGCGAGCCTGGCCGGCCTCATCGAACACAGCCAGGCGGGAGCGCAGCACTCTGATCGGCAGTGCTTCACAGTTCGCACAGGCAGCTCCCTCGAGAGCTGCCCGTGCGTGCTGCGCTCCCAAACAATAAACACACAGCTGATGTGTGTCCCCACCCGTTAAAAACCTTGGGCAGGGATGAACACACCACTTAAACTGTCCACTCGCCATGATAATATATATGCTTGTGACAAACAACACCAAATAAGACACACAATGACACAGAGCGCTTGCTGAAGAGCAAAAGGCTGACTCTGTTGTGTGCCGGCGTCCCTTTGTAGCTTCCGACTATGCCGTCACATGTTACGTCATGACGCAACACCAATCAGGATTGGAATAGTTTCATTCATGCTTCAGACGCGCTACGCTGAGGGGGTTCCCCTAGTGTCGTTACCGACGCAGTGTGAGTTCCCTCGAGGGGGAACAATATATTGATTTACATTTTCTAAGACACTTTTTGTGTAGAAAAGGTATATGCGAGTAGGCGTGAATGATCATGCATAATGCTGTGATTCACACCTGAGAAGACAAAGGCCCGCATAATGTGCTGCATAATGAGCCTTTCAGTCAGGTATGTGACTGAGAGGGAATTGCTACTAGAAAGAATGTAAGGAAAAAAATAAATGTATATGTTTTTTGTTTGTAGTTTATTTAGAATGTATAACTATCACATAAAATAACTTAAGATTCACTTGCGAGTGCAGTTAAACAGTTTATTAGGAACAAACAAACAAAAAAACAACAACACAAGAGTCAAGACGTCATGGGTGCAATATCCAAAACAGCGGCAGGAAACTTGAACAACATTTTGAAGAGACTCATGGGAGTGTGTGCATCACATTGTCTTAGCTGTGATCCAGGTTCCTGTGAAGGCAGGAATCTCAGAACCTGTGGAACATGTCAACATCAGTCTCTGTTTTCCATGACCGAGTGGACTGCTTTGCTTTGGCTCTCTTTGCAACAGGTTCTTTTACACTGTTATTCTCACATCTGAAATAAAAAAAATTAAGCATGCTGTTTACACAAACTACATTATTAACATTATTATGATGTTCACTGATACTAACTAGTACTAATTTATCGAACCAAAGAACACAATTACCACATAGCAAACATATTTTACCATACAGCAAACAAATAAAATGAAAGTAACATCTGTAAAATACAGTGGCGGTTCGTGGGTTTTAAAATAGAGGAGGCACACTAATTGTATTGGTCTGGGATCCCTGACGATTATTATTAGGGGCCAAGCACCGAAGGTGCGATGGCACCTATTGTTTTTGTTCCATTTCTTATTATTAGGGGCCAAGCACCGAAGGTGCAGTGGCACCTATTGTCAGCAAGTTTGGAGTCTCTACCTCCTACTCTCTAGCGCCACCACTTGTCCAAAGTTGCAATTTCTTTATGCTAATAACTTTTGAACTATAAGACACAAAATGAAAATTCTCGCAAAATCGCAAGGTTTAGTTTTTCAGCCGTGTGAGACACTTTTTTTTGTGGAAGGGTGCTTTTTATTTCACGTCTTTTGAACCGAAGGAATGCAACACCGCTGAGTACAACGATAGAGCTTGAAAGATCAAAGATCGTGATTTCCCTTTTTTTATTTGTATATATACTGTTTGAATGACAGCTTGGTAAATCTGTTGGTGATCAAATATTCAATACCGCTACTCATCATAAGTACTTGGTACATTATCAGCGCAGTGGGAGACGTTCAAACTAATATCACGTAATGAATAATAAAATTACAATTACTATACTGTGCACTTACTCAGTATGATTTTCCAGCGAACTCAAAACTGAACGACATGCGTGTGCCTTTCTTGTGCAAGATGCCGGTGATGCAGCCACAGTCCTAAACGAAAATTGAAACAGTTGTTAACAATTACCAGAAGATTCATAGCTGATAATAAATTGCATCAATGATAAGAAAGGACGCACGTATATGTCTGTCGATGTGTCACTTATTTACAGCTTACTTTATACATTTACACAGTGTTTGAATTGTGTCAAAGCTCTTGGGGGGTCCCCCTAACCAGCCCCACAATAATAATTAAAAAAAATATAAATAAAATAAAATAAAACTCTATATACATATGATGCATATTTTTTGTCTTGTCCTCGTTATCATTGAGAACCTAATTCTAAGATAAAAGAGTATTTTACGATGATCAGTGAACAATCACTAAGCAAAGAAGAATTTTATCGATAACGATCGATAATCAGACGATATTTTGCTGAGTGTGTTGCTGACTCTGTGTGGTGGTCAGTTCACAGCAGTGACATAAATTGATATTTTCCAACAAGTTTAAAATTATTTTTACCCTTTATGGCCATTTTTACCTTTGGAAAGCCATTTTTTCTAGAACTGTGTCAAATTCTTACATTTAATCAATAAAGTCAATTACAATAATAAGACATTTGGGCCTCTTACCAAACAAATAAAATCATTATCAACAAAATTCATGCAATGCAGAGAAAACACAGAAGCTGCATCTAAAGTGGCATTTAGATGCATATACACACTGTTTAATGCAAGGCATGAATGCTTTAACCTGCAGTTAAAAATGCATAAATAATGTTTTGATATTGTAATCTTAAAACATTGAATACTGATATTTAAAACGATTTAAAAATACATATATAAAAAGGTACTTTAAAATGTGAAATTAAAACCGCCAGTAGGTGGCAGCAAGTCACTGTTAATAAGTGAGTCGATAATTGCGATTGAACCGAATAATTTAAACGGTTGATTCATTCAGGAACGAGACGCAAAACAGTGCTGCTTTGTTTGGAACCATTTTTGTTGGCGAAATAGAGCAAAAACTAAGCAATATGGTGTCTAAAACGTAAGTCTCTTAATATTAACTTCTTGTTTATTGAACTGTTGTATAAAAATCAATATCACATTTGTGATTTAAAAAAAAATGGCACTCTGTGATATTGATCAACTATATGAAATGATATAAATATATATAATTTCTACCCCCATATCTTGAATTTTGGGAACATTCTAAATGCATTTTATTATATTGATTAATGTGAAAGAACACACTCTAAATTAGCATACAGTCTAGCTAGTGTTTAAGCACTCATAACTCCTCTTATAATCAATGAAGCTGTCCATACACTGTATGATAAATGAATCTCTAACTTACATCGTACGTACATCTGCACTTTGTTGTTTATGATGAGGGAATTCGCGAGTTTCAGTCTGAAAAAAAAATAAATCTGGAGTTTCAGCGATGACTAGTTTGAATGCCTCTGATTGGCTACTGCATTCCTAAGCTCAACAGAATCGTGTGTGATTGGTTACAATGAGTAACACTGTAAAAATAGAATATGATGTAACATAAGCAGGTCTAAATTTAATACAGCAATCGAAACTTAATTTTAAGTATTAAAGTTTTATTTAAAAACCAGGGGACCCCCCAAGTATATTTTTTGGGGTGTTATGGGGGGGTCCCTTAATGATTATGGGAGGTCCAGGACCCCCCCAGCCCCCCCCCTCAATTCGAACACCTGAGATGATCGCAAACACCAATGGCCGGGTATAACACATTCAAAACATTTACACCAGAGCAGATATTTGTGAACAGAAGCTTGGTTATTGTCATAAACACAAGCATGCTTAGTAGGCCTATTATACAATATAAAAGCATTTTATATCTGGGAAAATAAATTATTATTGTTAAGCACGTTATAAAGATCTTCGCGAGCAGAGACTATAGTAAAGTTTTGTCTAAACATTCTTACTCTAACATTATTAACATTATAACTCATATTACTTTATATGTATAGTTATGTCACAGTAACACAATAACAACTAATGCAAGTAGGCTAATAAAAAAAGATTTACTGGTTTAAATGATATCCTCCAATGGATACAGCCACCACATTCTTCTGAGGAAAATCCAAAGCTTATTCCTCTCAGCGCGTCTTCTTGAGGTAAATTCTGTCTTATTCCTCACAGCGCCTCTTCTTCCAGAAACGAACAGTAGCCGAGATGAATTTGAGGAAAAGTCTTGCTGCTTTGTTTGCTGTGATGTGGGTGTTTACATGCTGCGCGTCTCATGTGGACTATTGTAATATCAATATCGCGCTCAGCACGTGGGCGTGATCTAATTAGAGATAATGAAGGCAGACAGGAAAGACTGGACATCGCGTTGGTTTCATTCAGATTACTTTATCACAGAATATTTGTTTTCGATACGAATTGCTTGGTTTAAAATTAGACATGTCAAGCTTTCTATAGATATATCTCTGTGTTGAGTATTCGCTGAGTTTCAGTTCATTTTAGTGACGCCTTTCAAAATGAAGATCACGTAGACCAACGCGACCGACAGCTACCCTGTGTGTTTTCTTTATTTTACAAAAGCACAAAGTTTTGTTGTTATTATTTGTGTATACAAATAAAAGTAGACCCTTTACAGATTCGATCAAAACTGACGGAGTAATTTAAGTTCTTTTAGGGGCTTTCAAACAAATTTCTACAAAACGGCCAGCGTTTGTCGACCCCAGAGGGTTAAAGGTAAAATGATGCGTCCCATATCAAATCTATACAGGACGCGATTTGACAGTATTTTGCACTGTTTATAATACTAATAGCAATTATAACGAAATTGATTTCATAAGAAGTATTAGAGAAGCTAATTTGCACATGATTTTGGCATCTTTGTTTCCATAGCGACGGAGTCTCCAGAACGCGCGCCGTTAAAGCCCTTTCACACGAAAACATTAATATATTATAATTAATTTTAGGCCCTACTTATTGGGCGGGGTCGTGAATGAGTGGCCCTTATTTTGCCTCGCTGAAGGTGGGAATCCTAGTTGCTATAGATTTGGTCATAGATATCCCAAAGTTGGTCAGATTGCTATTCAGATCCATCTCAATAGTTGTGCCAAATTTCATAATATTCCTATATATGGTTAATAGGGCTGCCATAGACTCCCACTCGGGAACAAAAAAAAAAACAGAAACCTAACAATTGCTACAGCACAATCAAATGAAATCAGTTGCAAAACAAAACAAAGGTAATCAGTATCAACAAAACCGATCTTTGCAGAGATGGCACAGAGGTAGTATAGCGTGTCAGCAAGTCCATAAACCTACATTACAAAATACCCAGATTCTGATTATCTGTAAAAAAAAACACACAGGCATGCCTGAAGTGTAGAATCACAACGCAGTGTCTTGTTCCCTTCTCAGGGAACCGGGTTACATATGCAACCTGAAATGTTCCCTTTTGAATGGAAATTAACGCTGCATCATGGCGTTGATGCTATAAAAATGTCAATATCAAAACCACTAGACTGAGGAAGAACGTCTGCCCAACAAAGCTCAGTAACATTGGCACAGACAATTGTTGAGTGCAGACAAGACTGGATCAACCTTAAAGGACCTGGGATCCTGGGGTTGAATTCATATCCAGACTGTAAAACCTGCTGAATGTGTGTGAAGAGGACCAGCCTGCCGCAGCACAAACATCATGTAAGGGTGCACTTTTAGATAGAGCCTTGGAAGATGCTATACTCCCAATGGAGTGGGCCCTGACTCCTAGAGGTGAAGACATTCCACACACTTCATAGGACAGAGAGATAGCATTGGTAATTCAATGGGAAAGGTGCTGCTTTGTGACCACATTACCTCTGTTGCGACCACCAAAAAAGACCAAAACCTGGGACGATTTACACCACCGGCCTAACCGGATGAGATGGGGCATAAAAGGTGAAGACTTTGTTGCTCTGGAGATTCATGAGGTGGAGTAAAGAAGGCTTACAAGATGACTAGCTGGCAGGCTGCAGAAAGCAGGTGCAGATGAGCATTAGCTGCTTGCAGCACTGTCTGCTTATGTTTTCTCTTCCACGATCACTGTTATGACTCAGAGGAAGCTCGTTCGATACTCGTATGTCAGTCATATTACGCATTAATAAACTGCCCTGTCTCTTCATATGACGAAATTCCATTCCACTTCCACATACAATTCTGTACTCAACAAACCCAGAGTAATGTTTCTACACATGAAACATGAAGCTAATAATTATATAATATATAATTATTATATTTCATATGTGATTTTCATGAGATTTGGGGTATTTTCATAACAATAAAGGATTTTTATACAAGAAATGCTAAGCAGGTAAAGCGATTAGCAGCTTATAAAAGGCTATAAGTAGCATGTTTAATAACATTAGCATCAAGCTACATAACACAATTTCTGAGATTAATATACATTTTTATTCAAAACTCACTTTAAACAATTTCTAAGATTTTTCTAAGATTAATATAAATTTTTGCTTTAAACAAGTGAATTTTAAGTAAAATCATATATTATGCACCATTGCACCACATGTCCATGGATTGCGCTCCAGACAGTTATGAATATGCTGAGAACTGTCTGTATTTGTTTTGCTATTTTTGACTCTCAAAAACGTCTCCAGGTTACGCATGTAACCGTGGTTCCCTGAAGGGAATGGGACGCTGTGTCAAAACGCTACAGGAACGCCTTCAGCATGACCACGCTCTGAATCACATGTGTAATCACATGTAACCATGGTTCCTCGAGGGAACGAGACGCTGCGTCTCAGAACGCTTTGGGAACGCCTTCAGCGTGACCAGCTCTGAATCATGTGTGTAATCAGTCCAATGGATGGGTGAGACGTCACGGGCGGGGTGACGTAACGACCAGGAAGCTTAAAAGCACGTGCGGTGGAACCGGTGTCAGCTTATAGGAATGAAGCAAGCGCTGACAGGGATGCCGGCCCTGAGACGCAGCATCTCGTTCCCTTCGGGGAACCATGGTTACATGAGTAACCTGGAGTCGTTCCCCTTCAGGAACTCGAGCTGCATCAAAACGCTACGTGAACGAGAATGCCCACGCCGCCAGACCTACAAATCCCTGCCTAGTGCGGAAGAGCTCAGCTAAAGCGAGAGAATGGAGCCAGGAGAGGCGCAGAAAGCAGGTAAGCACCTCACAAAGTAGGCGGGGACATCCCGCCCAAAGGCCAACTTCAGAAGGAGTGAGTCCCCAATGGAGAGGGGAGATCAGAGGACTAGAGGCTATGGAATAGCATCCTGATCCACCGCTTAGCATAAGCTTCTCTGGCCAGATGTCTCAGTCTCTGCGCACCACGGAGGAAACGTAAAACCAGGAGGTGTCTGCCCACTGACCAGTCACCAATAGGGGCACGGTAGGCCGCAATGGCCGCCACGTAGACCTTTAGGGTGGCGTGGGTCAACCCTGCAGAGAGACGGGCCTGCAGGAACTCCTGAACTGTACCAATATAGCCCCAGTTGACTGGGTCGAGCTGGCGGTCTCCGCACCAAGAAGTGAAAAGTTTCCACTTTAGGGCATACAGTTTCCTCACTGAGGGAGCTCTGGACTGGAGGATGGTCTCAACAACCTCGGTTGAGAGACCGGAAGCTACGAGTTGTGCCCCCTCAGAGGCCACACCCATAACTTCCAGCTCCGGGTGGGGGTGGAATATCGTGCCCTCCGTCTCTGAGAGGAGGTCCCTCCTGACGGGAATCTCCCATGGAGAGCCGTCGAGAAGAGAAATCAGATCCGAGAACCATACTCGGCACGGCCAGGGCAAATCCCTGCCTAGTGTGGAAGAGCACAACTAAGGCGATAGAAAGAGGTGCCAGGAGTGGCTAAATTAGGCAAGGCCCGCCGTCCCGAAGGGCAACTTCTGGAGGAGTGAGCCTTGACCCCCGAAGGAGAGGGGAGATCAGAGGACTAGAGGCTATGGAATAGCATCCTGATCCACCGCTTAGCATAAGCTTCTCTGGCCAGATGTCTCAGTCTCTGCGCACCACGGAGGAAACGTAAAACCAGGAGGTGTCTGCCCACTGACCAGTCACCAATAGGGGCACGGTAGGCCGCAATGGCCGCCACGTAGACCTTTAGGGTGGCGTGGGTCAACCCTGCAGAGAGACGGGCCTGCAGGAACTCCTGAACTGTACCAATATAGCCCCAGTTGACTGGGTCGAGCTGGCGGTCTCCGCACCAAGAAGTGAAAAGTTTCCACTTTAGGGCATACAGTTTCCTCACTGAGGGAGCTCTGGACTGGAGGATGGTCTCAACAACCTCGGTTGAGAGACCGGAAGCTACGAGTTGTGCCCCCTCAGAGGCCACACCCATAACTTCCAGCTCCGGGTGGGGGTGGAATATCGTGCCCTCCGTCTCTGAGAGGAGGTCCCTCCTGACGGGAATCTCCCATGGAGAGCCGTCGAGAAGAGAAATCAGATCCGAGAACCATACTCGGCACGGCCAGAACGGGGCTACTAACAGCAGCCGGACTCCATCCCGGCGCACTCTCTCCAGAATTCCTGGGAGCAGAGCGATCAGGGGAAAGACGTACAGACGAAGCCTCAGCCACATCTGTACCATGGCATCCAGCCCCAGTGGAGCTGGATGAGTCAGAGAGAAACAGAGGGGACAGTGCTATGTCTCGAGTCGCAAACAGGTCCACCTGAGCCAGCCAAAAATCTCCATATCTGCTTCACCACCTCGGTGTGAAGCCTCCATTCCCCGGGCCTCGGCCCTTGCCTCGACAGGATGTCTGCTCCCACATTGAGATGCCCAGGAATGTGAACTGCTCTCAGTGAGAGGAGTTTGCCCTGGGACCACACAAGGATCTGGTGCGCCAGCCTGTACAGGGGGCGCGAACGCAGACTTACTTGGTGGTTGATATAAGAGACCACTGCTGTTTTGTCGGTGCACACCAACACACGGTGATCCCTTAGGTCCGGGAGAAAGTGTTTCAAAGCTAGAAACACGCCAATTGATGTGCCACTGAGATGGCGACCACTCCACAGACCACGGGCCGAGCAGCCACTTTTGACCGATCCCCAACCAGTGAGGGACGCATCCGTCGCTAGCGTTACACGGCGACAAGGAGCTTCCAGCTCCGGGCCCTGAGACAAGAACCAAGGTTTCCTCCACATGTCTAAGGCACGTAGGCACCTCCACGTGACCTTGAGCATACGAAGCGGGTTACCCCTCGGGGAGAACCCCTTGGTCTTGAGCCACCACTGTAGGGGTCTCATGTACAGCAGGCCAAGAGTAATCACGTTGGACGCAGCTGACATCAGACCCAGCAGTCTCTGAAATGGCTTGACAGTGCCGTGAGGATCGACTCGATCCGAGCAGGGGACAGACGTGCCTGCATCGTGGTCGAATCCCACACCACGCCCAGATAAGTGGTCCTCTGTAATAGAGAAAGGACACTTTTCTTGGCGTTTAGTCTTAACTCCAACTCTTTCATGTGAGTGAGAACAACATCTTGATGCCGAACCACTATCTGCTCTGAATGAGCTAATATCAACCAATCGTCGATGTAGTTGAGAATGTGGATGCCCGGGAGTCACAGAGGATCCAGAGCAGCATCCAAACACTTGGTGAAAGTGTGGGGTGAGACTGCAAGGCCGAAAGGAAGAACCCGATATTGGTAAGCTTTGACCCCAAAGCAAACCTCAGGAACTTCCTGTGATGAGGAAGGATGGAGATATGGAAGTATGCGTCTTTTAGATCGATCATGACAAAAGCAGTCCTCGGACCTGATCTGAGATGCAACTTGTTTGAGTGTGAGCATCCTGAACTTCAGTCGCATGACTGAGTGGTTCAACTGATGCAGATATAAAATGGCAACCCTCCATCCTTCTTCGGAACAATGAAGTACCGGCTGTAGAACCCGGATTCTCTTTCGTGAGGAGGGACCACCTCGATGGCCTCCTTCCTCAAGAGAGTGTTTACTTCTTGTTCCATTACCAGAACCTGCTCGGGACCCACCAGAGTGGGGGTAACCCCATTGAACCGAGGTGGAGGAGAACCAAACTGGATTCTGTAGCCTCTCTCTACAGCGCAGGACCCATTGAGACACATTTAGCAGTAGTTTTCACGCTGCTAAATAGTCTACTAAGGGAATCAGTCTCTCGAGACTGACCTCTGGTGTAATGAGAGCAGCTAGCTCGGTGTCCTGAAGCGGCGAACCGGCAGGGGCCGGCCGTACTAGCTGCTCTAGAGACCTCCGTGGAGCCTCTTAGCACCGCTACGTTTCCAGGCAGTAACTGATAGAGGTAGCGAGCCTCTTAGTACCGCTATGTTTCCGGGCGGTAACTGAGAGAAGTGCTCGCCGGAGACTGCTGCGCCCTGGAACACCGGCAAGGTTGGCAGACTGATCTCCTGAGGGCACTAAGTAGAGACAGGCACCGTCTGATACGGTGTACACCACTCTTCCCCAGAGGGGCCTGCCCTCCGAGGTCCTGTGCCATAGCATCAGGACCCTCATAGCTGAAGTCTCCTCTTGAAAATAACGGTCCTCAGACCCGCGTCATCTGCTAGGGAGACTCGACTGATAGAACCAGAGCCTGCTTGGTGCAGGACCCAATGAAGCACACTTGGCAGGGGCTCCCATACCGCCAGGTGACCTCCTAAGGGAATCAGTCTCATGAAACTGGCCTCTGGTGCACTTAGAGCAGCTAGCTCGGTGCCCTGAAGCGGCGGACCGGCAGGGGACGGCCGTACTAGCTGCTCTAGAGACCTCCGTAGAGGTAGCAAGCCTCTTAGCACCGCTACGTTTCTGGGCGGTAACTGAGAGAAGCGCTCGCCGTAGACCACTGCGCCTCTGCCAGGGTTGGCAGATGGATCTCCTGAGGGCACTGAGGAGAGACGAGCACCGTGTAATGCGGTGTACACCGCTCTTGCCCAGAGGGAGCTGGCCCTCAAAAAGTCCTAGGCCTTAGGCATCAGGACGTTTACGACGAAGACTATCCAGCGAGAATGACGGTCCGCAGAACCGCCTTCCGCTAGAAGCCTTCGGCCTGGGAGCGCCAA
>NW_015546132.1:46708-51771 GCF_001515605.1 Sinocyclocheilus anshuiensis | reverse complement strand
GCTGCTAAATAGTCTACTAAGGGAATCAGTCTCTCGAGACTGACCTCTGGTGTAATGAGAGCAGCTAGCTCAAGCGGCGAAAGCGGCGAACCGGCAGGGGCCGGCCGTACTAGCTGCTCTAGAGACCTCCGTGGAGCCTCTTACGTTTCCAACGTTTCCAGGCGGTAACTGAGAGAAGCGCTCGCCGGAGACCGCTGTGCCCTGGAGCACCGTAGGTGGACTACTTCTGTTCCATGACCAGAGCCTGCTCGGGACCCACCATAGTGGGAATTACCCCGTTTAAACTGAGGCGGAGGAGAACTGGATTCTACAGCCTCACTCTACAGTGTGCAGGACCCACCGAGACACGTTAGTCTACTAAGGGAATCAGTTTCTCAAGACTGACCTCTGTGGAGTAATCAGAGCCGCTAGCTCGGTGCCCTGAAGCGACGAACCGGCAGGGGATGGCCGTACTAGCTGCTCTAGAGACCTACGTGGAGGTCGTGAGCCTCTTAGCACCGCTATGTTTCCGGGCGGTAACTGATAGCAGCGCTCGCCGGAGACCGCTGCGCCCTGGAACACCAGCAGGGTTGGCAGGCTGATCTCCTGAGGGCACTGAGGAGAGACGGGCACCGTGTGATGCTGTGTACACCGCCCTTCCCCAGAGGGAGCTGGCCCTCAGAAGTCCTAGGCCTTAGGCGTCAGGAAGTTTTAGACAAAGACTATCCAGCGAGAATGACGCTCCACAGAACTGCCTTCAGCTAGAAGCCTTCGGCCTGGGAGCGCCACTTTAACTCTAGACTCTGCGGAGTACGAGAAGTGACGCCCCCCAGAATGAGGAGCTGGAACATGGTAGGTTGGGACTGCTCCCGCCCAGCAGCCCCTGCTGACCACCACAACCTCCTCAGAGGAAGAGAGGTAAACATGTGCTCTCACTCGAGAAATCTTTATCCCAAGAGCCCCTGTATATCTAACTTCTCATAGTCAGATAAATACTTAATTTTATTCCTCAGAATTAAATGCAATCAAACAACCAAACGAGTAAACATGGTCTGGTGTGGTAAGATTCACATCAAAAACCAAATATGATGTAATACACGCATTGCATCGGCAGCGCGCGAGCCGCTTGGTCAGGGGGAAGAACCGCAGCGCGGGCTTCCAAGCCTCGAGAACGAGCTCTAGATCTAGGGAACACGGGTGGAGATAGGAAGAGCCGTCTCCAACCCGTCCGCCAGATCATGTGCGATCCCCGCCGTACATCAGCAGCAGTGGGACCGGAATCGCAAGATCACAGGCACGGACACACTCCTCGGAGCGTGCCCAGCGAGTGCGGAATGCTTAACAGCGGGAAAAGCACAACCAGCCCCCGGGAGCTGACTGCTCGAGCTCTGCTCCCCATTAATGCTGCTCCTTATAATATTAGGCATAATATGCTTGTGTAACTGATGCTTGTGCAACTGGCGAGCTCATCGAAGCCCTCCGTATCAATCTCCTCAGAGAAAGACAGGCGGAGCATTGCGCACTCTCCCCAACTTGGTCACACAAACAATATCAATCTCCTCGGAGAAAAATAGCTGCAGCAGCGAGCTCTCACTCAGAGGCGGAAGAAACCGCAGCGCGGGCTTCCAAGCCTCGAGAACGAGCTCTTGATCTAGGGAACGCGGGTGGAGATAGGAAGAGCCGTCTCCAACCCGTCCACCAGATCATGTGCGATCCCCGCGATCTTAGTCGCCGCCGTGCCTCAGCAGCAGCGGGACCGAAATCGCAAGATCACAGGCACGGACACACTCCTCGGAGCATGCCCAGTGAGTGCGGAGCGCTTAACAGCGGGAAAAGCACAACCAGCCCCCTGGGAGCTAACTGCGCGAGCTCCGCTCCCCATTAATGCTGCTCCTTATAATATTAGGCATAATATGCTAAGACAACATGAGAGTCTGTTGGTCCGAACTCCAGTCACACTCTGCTTACAGAGAGCACTTGTAGGTCCCCAACCCTCTTGATGGAACTAAACGCAGTCAGGAGGGCCCATTTTCAAAGAGAGAGGCACTAAGCTTGACTGACTGTAAGGGCTCAATTGGAAATCTCAGTAGGACCTGTAAGAGCAGAGGGATGCTCCAAGAGGGAATAAGGCACAGTCTTGGGGGGTTTAACCTCTTCACGCCTTTGAGAAACAATTAGGTCGTAATTTCCTAAGGACTTACCTGTCCCGTTCAGGGGCTAGACATAGATGTTCCAAACATCTGAACGCAGGTGCCATATTGTGCCGTGCCCATGAGAAAGAAGGTCCTTCCAAAGGAGGATTTGCCAGGAAAGGGCTGTCGAGAGGAGCACGAGATCTGAGAAGCAAGTCTGGGTGAACCAGTGAGGTGCAACCAGCAAGACTTGTTCTCCTTCCCTGACCTTGCACAGCATCTGTGTGATCAGGCTCACTGGGAAGAACGCATACAGGTGCATCTCAATAAATTAGAATGTCGTGGAAAAGTTCATTTATTTCAGTAATTCAACTCAAATTGTGAAACTCGTGTATTAAATAAATTCAGTGCACACAGACTGAAGTAGTTTAAGTCTTTGGTTCTTTTAATTGTGATGATTTTGGCTCACATTTAACAAAAACCCACCAATTCACTATCTCAACAAATTAGAATACTTCATAAGACCAATACAAATTTTTTTCACAATTTGAGTTGAATTACTGAAATAAATGAACTTTTCCACGACATTCTAATTTATTGAGATGCACCTGTACTTGTGCAGACCCCTGGGGCAGCTGTGTGCCAGGGTATCCATGACAAGCAGAGCTTCAGTCAGGGAATACCATAGAGGGCAGTGGGAAGATTCCTGCAAAGTGAACAGATCTACCCGTGCTTCACTGAATTGACTGCAAATCACCTGGACCTGGACCAGGATGGAGTCTCCACTCTCCACGGAGCGTGACCTATCACAAAAGCTAGTCCGCTGTGTGATTAAGGTCACCCAGGACAGTGATTTTTGTGATTTATCTTCAGGTATTTTTGTTTTTTTTGGCAACACTTTATTTTGATGGTCCCTTTTGAACATTCTGTTGACAATAAGTAACATTGCACCTACATGTCTACTAACTCTCATTAGAGTATTAGTAGACTGTTTGTTTAATATCTGCTTACTCTTTATTGTGATGATCTCCAAACAAACATTCTACTGACAAGCAATAACTGTTCTAGAAGTTAACTATTTTAATTCTAACCCTACGAGTCTACTAATGCTATATTTACATGAGAGTTAGTAGACATGTAGGTGTAGCGGTACTTATCGCCCATATAATGTGTTAAAGGGACCAATCAGGATCATCTTATAATGTATTAATCATGTGTCATTTTGGTATATAAATACAAAGACTCACTCTATGCTTTCTAAATGTATCTTATTTATTTTTATAGCTGGAGGGAGTTGAGAGCATCAACTGAAAAACAGCTTAAAAACAAATGCTGGGCTTGCTCTGACTCCATATACCATACCATTAGGGTTGTAGTGGGTAGATATGTACAGTTCAGAACTGTAAACTGAACTGTATTGATGCACATCATTAATGATCTAACTTTGACAGAATGCAATTTTATTCTGTTTGCTATGAAAAAAAAAGAACTATTACGAGGCACTAAGGCACACGCTTTTAAGTGATTCTGCATATTTCTCATCTCAGATACAGTCTGGACAAATGAGACATAAATGTTTTTCTGGTTCAGGGTGTGGAAATATAGAGAGGAATATCCACTCAGAAATATAATGACCATTTTTTCCTCTCTGTTTTCCGTAGTTAGCCAGTAATTTCAGACATTCCAAGCAAAACTTATTGTACACCCTCAGAATTCCAAAGGTATGTGAAAAAAAAAACAGATCTCCACCCAACAAGACTTAATAAACACAACTGAAGAACGGAAATCCATCCAAATTCCCACACAGTATTCAAGAGGGCAGAAAATCAGTGAACAGTTATAAAATACTCAGATAAATACAAAGTTTTTACAAAGGGAATTTGCTTGTGTCCATAATGGCAGATCTGTGCCTAAGGTCCTTGTCATTAGTGGTGCTTGCCAAATTCGAAGCATCACTATTACTATTCTGTTTGGGAATCATGGACAGTTTGCCACAGACCCATGAAAGGGGCGTCAAATTGTGCTGCTTATTGAGAAGAGGTGTGCTATGACTTTTATAAACAATCAGGCATACGGTGATTGTACAGCCGCCGAAAAATCGGCTGAAAAATCCCATAGACTTTGCATCGTGGCCAGAGCTGATCCTCCCTATACACAAAATACGCAAGCTGCGTAGGGCCCCCGAAACACCAGGGGGCCCCCTTGCTCTCAAAGATGATTTAATTTTAGTTTTGTTTTTGAATTTGGCCAGCGGCCATGAAAACATGAAAGATCATTTATTTTAATGCGGTACGCTGTCGCCCTTTCTACGTAAAAATCAGTTAAATCATGTAATGTGAATGTCGTACAGTCTTGCTCAAGACTAAAAAAAGGAGTTGAAAGCGTACCAAGCTGCGGAATAGACACTATTTCTCAAGCGCTTTCCGAGAGCGCGATTCGAGACGGAGTGAACACGGACAAATGCGTTTCATTCATTCGTTCATAACCACTCATACCCCACTTCAATCAGAGTCTCATCTCCCATTCCCTTTAAGAGTCAGTTGCGCTCGTGCCATGGCGTATTTGCTATTTACATGGCGGAATTTGCATGCGCAAAGACAGAATGCGTCTCCAGAGATGAAACGGAGCTGCTCCTGAGCGAGCAAATAGGTAGCCTAATTCTGATACATGCAATGACTATCCATTATGACATGTAGGCATTTTTATATTTATGTAGCCTACACAATAATAATCTTTTACATTGCAATCCTTTCATTTTTTATATTTGGCATGTTTGTGTGCTGCTGTGCATCCCTGTGTGTATAATAAGCAGAGTCTACGCGCGCTGTGGACCCGCTTATACTAACGCACTCTTTAAATAACAAAATAACTACTGTGCCATTGACTTTAGACCAGGTTTTTGTTGGTCAATGGCACAGTCTATTTCAGTTGCCTCAAAATAGCAACGCGCCA
>NW_015546132.1:36529-45604 GCF_001515605.1 Sinocyclocheilus anshuiensis | reverse complement strand
TAATACACGAGTTTCACAATTTGAGTTGAATTACTGAAATAAATGAACTTTTCCACGACATTCTAATTTATTGAGATGCACCTGTACTTGTGCAGACCCCTGGGGCAGCTGTGTGCCAGGGTATCCATGACAAGCAGAGCTTCAGTCAGGGAATACCATAGAGGGCAGTGGGAAGATTCCTGCAAAGTGAACAGATCTACCCGTGCTTCACTGAATTGACTGCAAATCACCTGGACCTGGACCAGGATGGAGTCTCCACTCTCCACGGAGCGTGACCTATCACAAAAGCTAGTCCGCTGTGTGATTAAGGTCACCCAGGACAGTGATTTTTGTGATTTATCTTCAGGTATTTTTGTTTTTTTTGGCAACACTTTATTTTGATGGTCCCTTTTGAACATTCTGTTGACAATAAGTAACATTGCACCTACATGTCTACTAACTCTCATTAGAGTATTAGTAGACTGTTTGTTTAATATCTGCTTACTCTTTATTGTGATGATCTCCAAACAAACATTCTACTGACAAGCAATAACTGTTCTAGAAGTTAACTATTTTAATTCTAACCCTACGAGTCTACTAATGCTATATTTACATGAGAGTTAGTAGACATGTAGGTGTAGCGGTACTTATCGCCCATATAATGTGTTAAAGGGACCAATCAGGATCATCTTATAATGTATTAATCATGTGTCATTTTGGTATATAAATACAAAGACTCACTCTATGCTTTCTAAATGTATCTTATTTATTTTTATAGCTGGAGGGAGTTGAGAGCATCAACTGAAAAACAGCTTAAAAACAAATGCTGGGCTTGCTCTGACTCCATATACCATACCATTAGGGTTGTAGTGGGTAGATATGTACAGTTCAGAACTGTAAACTGAACTGTATTGATGCACATCATTAATGATCTAACTTTGACAGAATGCAATTTTATTCTGTTTGCTATGAAAAAAAAAGAACTATTACGAGGCACTAAGGCACACGCTTTTAAGTGATTCTGCATATTTCTCATCTCAGATACAGTCTGGACAAATGAGACATAAATGTTTTTCTGGTTCAGGGTGTGGAAATATAGAGAGGAATATCCACTCAGAAATATAATGACCATTTTTTCCTCTCTGTTTTCCGTAGTTAGCCAGTAATTTCAGACATTCCAAGCAAAACTTATTGTACACCCTCAGAATTCCAAAGGTATGTGAAAAAAAAAACAGATCTCCACCCAACAAGACTTAATAAACACAACTGAAGAACGGAAATCCATCCAAATTCCCACACAGTATTCAAGAGGGCAGAAAATCAGTGAACAGTTATAAAATACTCAGATAAATACAAAGTTTTTACAAAGGGAATTTGCTTGTGTCCATAATGGCAGATCTGTGCCTAAGGTCCTTGTCATTAGTGGTGCTTGCCAAATTCGAAGCATCACTATTACTATTCTGTTTGGGAATCATGGACAGTTTGCCACAGACCCATGAAAGGGGCGTCAAATTGTGCTGCTTATTGAGAAGAGGTGTGCTATGACTTTTATAAACAATCAGGCATACGGTGATTGTACAGCCGCCGAAAAATCGGCTGCCATAGACCATAGACTTTGCATCGTGGCCAGAGCTGATCCTCCCTATACACAAAATACGCAAGCTGCGCCCGAAACACTTAATGCGGTGTGCTGTCGCCCTTTCTACGTAAAAATCAGTTAAATCATGTAATGTGAATGTCGTGCAGTCTTGCTCCAGACCAAAAAAAACGAGTTGAAAGCGTACCGAGCCATGGAATAGACACTGTTTCTCAAGCGCTTTCCGAGAGCGTGATTCGAGACAGAGTGAAACACGGACAAATGCGTTTCATTTATTCGTTCATAACCACTCATACCCCACTTCAATCAGAGTCTCATCTCCCATTCCCTTTAAGAGTCAGTTGCGCTCGTGCCATGGCGTATTTGCTATTTACATGGCGGAATTTGCATGCGCAAAGACAGAATGCGTCTCCAGAGATGAAACGGAGCTGCTCCTGAGCGAGCAAATAGGTAGCCTAATTCTGATACATGCAATGACTATCCATTATGACATGTAGGCATTTTTATATTTATGTAGCCTACACAATAATAATCTTTTACATTGCAATCCTTTCATTTTTTATATTTGGCATGTTTGTGTGCTGCTAGGGTTAGGGTTAGGGTTATTACGTCCCTGTGTGTGTAATAAGCAGAGTGTACGCGCGCTGTGGACCCGCCTATACTAACGCGCTCTTTAAATAACCAAAAAACTATTGCGTCATTGACTTTAGACCAGGTTTTTGTTGGTCAATGGCACAGTCTTTTTCAGTTGCCTCAAAATAGCAACACGCCAGCAATGCGCCTGAACACACCTCGTTTTTACACCAGCACGCCCATGGGCGCACAAATGGGCGCAAATGCATTTCCTAACAATGTGGCGCAGGATGTGAAAATGCGAACTGCGTCAGGCTGAAACTAGCAAAAAACACCGCATTGCGCCGGGTGTATGATAGGGCCCACTGTTTGTCATTTGAAGAAGCTGCAAGCTGTGTGAGAACATAGCCCGCAATTGGGTTACAAGTTGCACTATGGTGAGGGACGGCCCATGAAACAGCATCTGAACTCACGTTTTTCCTACTATAGTAATTTACATAGGAATTTTGTATTAAACATAACTCTGCGTCACAATGCCATAGAGACATGCGGGTGGGCTCATTTTACTCAGGCAAACAATCCGTCTCTCAGGATCATTGTGAAGCTGTCAAGCCACACCCTAGCAACTATTTAGAGCACCCTAGCAACTGACCCCATAGACTGACATTGTAAAAGCCCAGAAGGATATCTTTGGATCACAGTGTCATAAATATATGGGGGTGGGCTCGTTTGACTCGGGGAAGCAAACAGCTAATCATGAATCACGATTCACACTTCCTAGCCACACCCTAACAACCACTATCGAGCACCCTAGCAACTCAAACCTTAACAGGCATATCTTCAAATCTGAACGTCATAGAGACATGGGGGTTGGTTTATATCATTCATACCGGCAAGCAGCCTTTGGAGTATCATCATTGTCAGCTGCCATGCCACTCCCTAGCAACCAAACAGTGTACCCTAGCAACCATTTAGCAAGACCTATATCTGTGCATCAGAACATCATAGAGACATGGGAGTTGGTTATTTTGACTCATGCTAGCAAACAGGACTCACAGCATGCTACACATGCTAGCAGTGAATAGCTACATGCTAATAGTGATTAGCTAAGTGATTAGTGATTAGCTATGCAAAAATTATAGGTAATTGCTAAAATATGATTAAAAATATCAAAATCTGCTAGCATCATGCTAACAATATGTTATATAACTCTAGCATTGCTTAGCTAAGTGCTAAAACATGCAAAAATTATAGGTAATTGCTAAAATATTAAAAATATCAAAATCTGCTAGCATCATGCTAACAATATGCTATATAATGCTAGCATTTCTTAGCTAAGTGCTGAAACATGCTAAGACAAGCTAATAGCATGCTAACATCATGTTAATGACACATTAGCTGTGTCCGAAATCGCTCACTCGTTCACTCATTCCCTAATATATCGTGTTTGGCAGTTGAGTGCACTATATTAGAAAGGAGTGAATGAAATGAAGTGAACGGATTCGGACGCTGGTGTATAGGCTGTGCGTCAGAGAGCTGGAGCTGTCGTAGAAACATTTTCGTCACATAAGTACTTTTATATTTCATGTACCTTATTTTAGAAAATAATATTAATAGCAATAACACTCAAAATTACTTTATATTGTGATTATACATACCTCTGTGTCAGCTTTGTGGTTTCATCGATGTATATTATTCATTTGTTTTGTAATGCTTTTATGTTCATAAACTAAATACTATTAAAATATTGACAACAAAAATAAACACACATTAACACATGTTTCTAATTTTATGTATTTATTATTTTTAGTATCTTGAAACTCTCCCGAGCAGCGTTTTGCGCTCAGATAAGATAATGGTCGTAGAGCGCCCTCAGGCGACCGTTAATTTTACATCAGAATAAATACGCTACCTACAGATGACTAATGGACATTTTTAAATCATCCACCAAATTATCATAATTTTTGTAATTTAACAATGATGCCACCTCAGTAAATTAGTAAAATATTAAACTGAGTTAAAGCCTAAATAATATATTTTAATATAAATAATGCATGAAATAAATGTTAAAGCAGAAATAATAAAGATGTAAACGGTATCTCTCATTCAAACTCGCTCGCTCCCACTTTTTCTTCCAGCTCATCAGTTCTCCGCATTGGATTGTGGGAAATAGTGCTTCAGTGAGTGTACATCGGTTGTACACTCAAAATCAGAATGCATTGGGTAAAAAGTAGTGAACGAATGTAGGGAATGTAGTCGTTCACTCAGAATACGGACAGCACTACAAAATGGCTGACACCCGATATAGTGCACTATATAGTGGATAGGGAGCGGTTTCAGACACAGCTATTAACTGTATTAGCATAGTGGAAAACATATTAGCATCTTGTTAAAAACCTGATAATGACATGTTAATAGTGTTATCCATGTTAGCATCTTGTTAAAAACATGATAGCATCATCTTAACAAAATGCTAATCATGCTAACTTCACGCTAAGAACATGCTAATCATATTGGCATATTGCTAGCATAATGCTAAAACAATTAGCATGTTGTTAACATGATGCTAAAATGATTAGGGTTATTATTAGTGCCTTGTGCCTTGTTTTGATACGGCAAGCACCATTCACATTTTCTTAAGAAAATGTGGGTAGTTGACAAATAGGCAGTAAAAAATGTTTTCTTTGTTTTTTTGTAAAATACCTTTTTTGAAAAAGAAATGCATATATTTATGTAGTGTGAAGTAGAGGTCTTCACGGGTCCACTTGGATCCGAAAACCCGAGGTCCGACCCGAAAGGGTTCGGGTCCAAAACTTCGACGAGTACCTCGAACACGGGTCGGGTTCGGTATTAGCGGCCTCGGGTCTCGGGTAATTTAAAATAAAGA
Source organism: Sinocyclocheilus anshuiensis (assembly GCF_001515605.1). NCBI lineage: Eukaryota > Metazoa > Chordata > Actinopteri > Cypriniformes > Cyprinidae > Sinocyclocheilus > Sinocyclocheilus anshuiensis. The sequence continues at coordinate 40,568 of NW_015546132.1, read as the reverse complement.
TGCTTTTCCCAAATGGACCCGATTAGACCCGAATTCTTTTAAACTATCCCGAATGCGTAGGTTACTTTCACTTTCGTGTTAAGAGAAGAACGCACATAGAAAAGGAGCATACGTTCGTAATCCTTGCACACAGACATCATCTTATAGATATGAGATCCATCAGGAAAATCCACTCGCTTCATTATGCTGCGTGTTCATGCAGGGCTTTTCTTTTTTGTGGGCAGAAGCCTCATGCGGATTCGGGTAATAAGTGATTCGGGTCGATTCGGGTTGGGTACAGATTTTAGGACCCGAGAAGACCTCTAGTGTGAAGTCTGTGTCACGGTTCATGGATCCGTGTGTTCAATTCTGCGTGTCTGTTTGTGTTACCTGTCTGATTGCTCGTCAGCGTTGCTCCGGCAACCAAGGGACTGACGAGCTAATCAGCGCGGCTGCACCTGCCGCTCGTTCTGTCCTGTCTTTATTTGTCTCGTGTGTTGGGCTGCGTGTTGTCAGATCGTTGTTTGTCCTGGCTCATGCTTGTTGTCTCTCCAGAGCCTGTGTGTCGGGTGGATCTCTGCCTCGGATTGTTTCCAGTCCTCTGTCTCGGATTATGTCCAGTCTAGGAACCCATCGAAGTCTCGTTGGATTCCTCTCCCCTAGTTGGATCAGGTCGGGACTTCGTAATCCCCGTGTGCTCACGGCTACTCACCTTGATCATCACGTTTGGCTTGCGACCCAGCTTCACAATTTAATTGTCACAATAAATCACTTTTCACTTGCAACTGGATTCTGAGTTCTCTGCCCGTAACAGTCTGATCTTTGAGAAAATATAAAGGGTCACTAACTTTGTCAATTATTTCACTGCGTTTTTTTTTTTTACATTTTTACTGAACTGTACCATAAATTTGTCCTATTGTGTGACATAGCAAAAATAAAAAAAATATTTTCATCAACAAAATTCAGTCTCTTAGTCAAATCAGTATGTTACTGAAACTCTTCTAACCTGTGGTGTGATAGTACAGGCATCACACCTGTACACATTTTCTGTCACACCAAAAGACGTTTCAGCCTTTTTCTGTCAATTAATGACCTTTTTATTCCAAGCTAACCTGTCATTAGCGGTAAGCAAGACACATTTGCATAATTTTCCATGATTATTTTATATAGTTTAACATTAAGTTTTTAATAAAAAAATATAATTTAGGGGTGTCACACCAAAGGACAACAAAACGTAACACTTTTGTAGTGGTTCCAAAAAAGTTAAACATCTGAACAATTCTGAGACAAACATTTACCATGTGCATGTCATGGGCTTCACAGGGGGCTTCAGTAACACGACCATGAATGGGGTTCTTCAACTAATTAAGTTTTCTCTGGAATTGGTCGATATAAAATCAGGATATGGTGTCACACCAGAGGACATGGTTTTCAGAGACAAAATGTATCAAGTTCCTACATTTTGAGAAATGTATGGATGAAATTTTTTTTATTGCCGTTTACTAAAATAGACACTTGTACAATTATGCCGGAGGTATTTATTAAATTTTTTATTCTTCTCTTTTTCATTTATAAAAGTTGTAATTTATTGAACCATGCTTGAGACAGTCACACCATAGGACAATTTTGAGATTTGGCTCAAAAATTTAAAAAATCGAATAAGCCTGCAGCTTTTATAACAACAAGTAGGACAAAGAAATGTCTAACCATTTATTGCATTTTAAATAACAATTAAAATGTGTAAATGTGTATTCAATTTAATAATTAAATTATTATTAAATTATTAATTATTATTATTAAATAACGACAATATTAATTATATTAATTTTTATCTAGTGGGACAGTGAAAATGCCATGTCACGTCAACAACCCATGTACATATCTAGTTGTTTCTACTGTTATCTGGCTGGAATTAAACAAGAGCTCAGTCAATGTATCTGGGAACAATGAAGGGTAGTCCAGCAAATTTTAAACCCACTGAACTGTTAAGACACAGGGTGTTAGTGTATACAGTTTGCTGCTCTCTCCTCTCACTGACTGTTTATTTTGGTGCTTTGATTAAATTTATTTAGTTATGCTTTGGTTGAATTAGGCATAACTAGTAGATTGAATCAGAAAGACAAACTGTAAATGTTATAACACCAACATACTGTAAGAGACCAAGAGCTGCAATAGAAATGCAATGGATATTTATATTTTCATACAACTCCCAGTGGTTAGACGCTTTCAGGCTTCTAATATTCTGTACGATTTTAGTTGGTCAGACTTTAATTAATGGTATGAATGAACATTTGCAGTGTAGGTGTGTAAAATTAGTGATCTGATGTACACCAAAGTATGTCCGAAGGACTGAGTCTGAGAGTGATAGAATGAGAGAGAAATGATTGCATTGGAGGTGGAGTGTAAGGATTTTATATTAAACTAAATATTAGTTTAGTAATATCACTAAATATTTTACTGAAATTAATGCATGTGTCTAATTATTTTGTGTGGGGGACTCTGATATATGTGGTGTTTTCATTTTTAGATAATTGTAATTTTTATTTCAGAAAGGTTTCTTACAGAAAAACATGCAATGTTCATGCTGCATATTCTGACTTCATCAGAAGCTACCTAAGCAGAACACATTTAACATTAATCTGTCCTAAATAGCACAAGACAAGGACTTCAAAGACACAAGGTGAAACATTCAAACAAAAATTGCATTGTGCAAGACTTACTTGAATAAGCCTGGTGTCTCCTTAATAAAGTCTCTGAAACACAGGCTATGATTTTGGGATGCCTTGTGATATGCAGTTCTTCTTCTGCAGCAGATACAAAGACTGGCAAATATTGTCAAATTCATCTAGAAAAACTAGGAGGAGAGGGGAGGGAATACGGAGAAAAAAGCGTAAGAGAACTAAGGAGCAATGCAAGCCCTGCCCTACAGTAAGATGGCTGTTTATACACTGTTTGCGAACTTCATGGGATTCACAAGGCAACTTTCTAGAAATCGTATTCTCTCTTTTAGTTTTCTAAATGGGCCCTTGTTCTCGTTTCAATCAAGAAAATCCCAAATAATTAGATTGACAAGCACAGCATAAGCCTCACATTGGCCTTCATTCGGGCTAAGTTCTAAGATAAATAGGAATGCACCAATATTACAATTCAATAATACAATTCAAGATAAGGTGATGACTCATATTAAAATTCTGTACTATACTGCTACTGTACTGTACTGTTTTAAGAAAGAAAAATTAAACGCTAAAAAAACAAACTGTTCTTTTAAATGCTACAAGTGAGTTTAGACATCACAACGTTGTATTAGTATGAAAAACATATTTATTTTGAGGTTTGCTAAATATTACAATTAATGGTGTTATTAGCTTAATGTTAAATGAGTGTTTGATGATGGACATGGTAATCTGAATCTAAAAATCATTGCATCATGTCTTGGCTGTTCCCCTTCAGGAACTCAAGCTGCGTCGAGATCGCTTTGGGAACGCCCCTGCGTGACCGCGTTCTGAAGCACGTGTGAAATCAGTCCAATGGAGCAGCGAGACGTCACGAACGGGGTGACGTGAGCGCCAGGAAGTATAAAAGCACATCCGGCAGAGCGCAAGTTAGATCTGCTCTTCAGTAGTGCTCTGTGTATGTGTCAGTCTATTTACTGTTGTCTGTCAGTCCACAAGCATTCAAAAGAATATATCAAAGTATAAACTAATATCTATGGCGAGCAAACGGCATTACAGACGTTGTGTGCCTCCCTGCCCACACTATCTGGCAGCGGGGGATACACACGATCTGTGTGTTGTTTGTTTAGGAGCGGAGCATGCACGGTCAGCTTTCGAGAAGCTGATTGTCATCACTGAGAGTTACTCTCGCTGCGTATGCTCCGCTCTCGCCTGGCTGTGTTTGATGAGAGCGGCCAGGCTCGCGATCCCGCTGGCAGCGGTCCCGGGTCCCGGGATCGCGGGTGGATTTAGCGGAGGGATCCGAGATGGGCTTGTCCTTTTCTCGGTCCTCACCCCCTAGATCCGCGGCTCTCTCTCAGTGTTCGGAAGCCCGCGCTGCGGTTTCT
>NW_015546132.1:24118-27592 GCF_001515605.1 Sinocyclocheilus anshuiensis | reverse complement strand
GTGTGTGTGTGTTACCGTTGTGGCTGGACTCTGGTGGGATTGGTCTGTACTCATCAAAATCGGCTTTGGAGTCCTCGCTCTCGTTACTGTCCACCTCCAGGAGTTTGGCTCTCATCGACAGACTGACACACACAAACACACACACATCAGATTTAATAATTTCATTGACACATTCTGATATAACACACACAAACACAGATGTACCTGTTCTCCTGTGCGCTCAGACGGAGGATCTTTGGACTCTTGGGGCTTTTGGGGCTCAGATGAGGAGCGAATCTCCTCTCACCGTTGGTCTGCTTGAGAGGAAGAGACTCCAGCGGCCAAACAGAGCTCCACTTACTCTCACTGGGACTCACTGAGACACACAGCAGAGAGAGACAACAAACATCTGAGACACAACAGCGCCACCATGTGCTGACAGACACACTTTCATCATGATGCACAGGGTCTTCTGGAATCCACATCAGTATATATATATATATATATATATATATATATACAGTATATGGGTAGTTGACAATTAGGCAGTAAAAAATGCTTTTTTTGTAAAATATTTATGTAGTGTGAAGTCTGATGTTTGAGAAAATATAAAGGGTCACTAACTTTGTCAATTCTTTCACTATTTTTTTTTAAACATTTTTACATAACTGTACTGTAAATTTGTCCTATGTGACATAGCAAAAATTAAGAAACCTCTTAATAATATACAAATAGCATGAGAGAGATATATATTCATTGTTAGACGATTAATTTCATATAGTGTTATTTATTTAATAAATGACTTGACTTGTTGGACATTTTCAAGACAAACTTTGTTGTCATCCGTTCAAAACGGCTGAAAATTATACCATTTTAAGATGAGTGATGATTCTATCTCCCCTACTGCATTAATCAACTGTTTTATAAAACAAATCTGTGGTTCTTTTATGTGTGTCACACTAAAGGACAGAAATGGTAGTTATTGCTTTAAAGAGAAGGTGAGAAGTATTACATTAAAGTATTTCTATTTAACTTTGAACAGAGCTGGGTAGTAACTGATTACATGTAATCTGGATTATGTAATCTGATTTCGTAATCTGATTAAGTACTTGTAATTAGATTAAATTACATTTTAAAATACTCATAATTAGACTACAGTTTCTTTTTTATTGATTACTTGATTACATATTATTCACACAATAGCAATAAATTATTCATAATGTATTGATTCTCCCTAATTCCTCTTTTTCATCTTTTAAAAGTTCTTTCTAAAATAGCCTATCGCTTATATACACTCAGAAAGTCTTCCAGTTTTGTGGACATTGACACAGATCAGTCATCAGTCAGGTGGCTACACAGCATTTGACCGCTGGATTTACAAAATCAGTTCAGGTTTAAGAAGTGTTTTAACATTGCATCAAATACTGATGAACATGTTAATTAAAGATTATTTAACCATGTATTACTGTGTCATTGGAAGGCTTTTGTCTTTCAAACCCATTAAAATGAACAAATTAATGTTATGTCTTCTTTACATGTAATGCAGGCATTTCTAAACTTTTTGTCAGCTAAATTTCTTTCACCTGATATATTTACTTGAAGTTAACTTGAGATTTTAAAATAAATATTTTAATATTTTTTTGCATGTTCACGGTTCTATGACGGTGGTTAATGGTGACCTGACATGCAGATAAACAAATAAAATATTTCATTTTTTTAGTAAGCGTTGTTGTTATTTTAAAATCATTTATGATTTATTAAAATGATTTATTTTAATTTTACATTTTTATGATTTAATTAATTATTAGCTTTTCATTAAACTCACGAACCCCTGCAGTTCCTTTAAGAAGCTTAGTTTGGGAAACCTTGATGTAATGTTTAATTCACTTCATGATGTTAATAACAAATAATATATTTTCTTCCTCTTTGTTTTTTTTTAATATCAATATGGTACAAGATTATCCTATTCAAATCAATATGATAAACGAGTTAGGTCAAAAGTAATCAAAATGTAATCTGATTATATTACCTAAAATGTGTAAAATAATGGATTACGTTACTAACTACAATTTTTTCATGTAATTTGGAATCAGCAACTTTATTTTATATTATACTTTTCATCAACAAAATTCGGCTAAATATGACTGATATTCAAACTATATTCATTAAGATGTGAATTAATTTTTTTAAAGTATATGGCTACTCTTTTTAAGGCATCATTTTGATTCTATTTACTTTCTGCATCGTTCTCTTAGGATCTCCTCCCTTCTACACGTATCCCTGTTAACTTTCTGTCTATATTTCCGTGTCCTCTCTCTTCCACTAATTTCTCTACCTCAATTCTTTCGGTCTCAAAAACAAAGTATCACATTTTATGCTTATTTTCATGACACTTTATAATAGTACAAGTTTTCTGTAAAAACATCAGAAAATAGTTTAATTAATGTAATTATTGCATTTAAGAACACTGAAAATGATCATAAAAGATTAAAAAGGAGTTAAACAAATCTTTTTTAATTACTTAAAATGCTTTTTAAAGAGACCTTGTCCTCTGGTGTGAGGTGTCACACCGGTGGACATTTTCTGTCACACCAAAGGACGTTTCAGCCTTTTGTGTCAATTAATGACCTTGCTATTCCAAGCTAACCTGTCATTAGCGGTAAGCAAGACACATTTGCATAATTTTCCATGATTATTTTATATAGTTTAACATTAAGTTTTTAATAAAAAAATATAATTTAGGGGTGTCACACCAAAGTTTTAATGAGAATTAACGAGTTTAAAACGCTTTTTAAAGAGACCTTGTCCTCTGGTGTGACATCTTTGTCCTGTGGTGTGACAGTAAAGGCGTCACACTGGTGGACATTATCTGTCACACCAAAGGACGTTTCAGCCTTTTGTGTCAATTAATGACCTTGCTATTCCGAGCTAACTTGTCTTTAGCAGTTAGCAAGAAACATTTGCATAATTTTCCATGATTATGTAGTAAAAAGTAAAAAAATGTAATTTAGGGGTGTCACACCAAAGGACAACAAAACGTAACACTTTTGTAGTGGTTCCAAAAAAGTTAAACATCTGAACAATTCTGAGACAAACATTTACCATGTGCATGTCATGGGCTTCACAGGGGGCTTCAGTAACACGACCATGAATGGGGTTCTTCAACTAATTAAGTTTTCTCTGGAATTGGTCGATATAAAATCAGGATATGGTGTCACACCAGAGGACATGGTTTTCAGAGACAAAATGTATCAAGTCCCTATGCTTTTAGAAATATATGGATGAAAAAAATGATTGCCATTCACTAAAATATACACTTCTAAAATTATGCCTGAGGTATTTATTAACATTTTTATGCTTTTCTTTCTAAAAGTTTTTCTAAAAGTTGCAATTTATTGAACCATGCTTGAGACAGTCACACCATTGGACAATTTTGAGATTTGGCTCAAAAATTTAAATAAATCGAATAACGCGGCAGCTTTTATAACAACATGT
>NW_015546132.1:3335-23549 GCF_001515605.1 Sinocyclocheilus anshuiensis | reverse complement strand
AAAAAATATAATTTAGGGGTGTCACACCAAAGGACAATAAAACGTAACACTTTTGTAGTGGTTCCAAAAAAGTTAAACATCTGAACAATTCTGAGACAAACATTTACCATGTGCATGTCATGGGCTTCACAGGGGGCTTCAGTAACACGACCATGAATGGGGTTCTTCAACTAATTAAGTTTTCTCTGGAATTGGTCGATATAAAATCAGGATATGGTGTCACACCAGAGGACATGGTTTTCAGAGACAAAATGTATCAAGTTCCTACATTTTGAGAAATGTATGGATGAAATTTTTTTTATTGCCGTTTACTAAAATAGACACTTGTACAATTATGCCGGAGGTATTTATTAAATTTTTTATTCTTCTCTTTTTCATTTATAAAAGTTGTAATTTATTGAACCATGCTTGAGACAGTCACACCATAGGACAATTTTGAGATTTGGCTCAAAAATTTAAAAAATCGAATAAGCCTGCAGCTTTTATAACAACAAGTAGGACAAAGAAATGTCTAACCATTTATTGCATTTTAAATAACAATTAAAATGTGTAAATGTGTATTCAATTTAATAATTAAATTATTATTAAATTATTAATTATTATTATTAAATAACGACAATATTAATTATATTAATTTTTATCTAGTGGGACAGTGAAAATGCCATGTCACGTCAACAACCCATGTACATATCTAGTTGTTTCTACTGTTATCTGGCTGGAATTAAACAAGAGCTCAGTCAATGTATCTGGGAACAATGAAGGGTAGTCCAGCAAATTTTAAACCCACTGAACTGTTAAGACACAGGGTGTTAGTGTATACAGTTTGCTGCTCTCTCCTCTCACTGACTGTTTATTTTGGTGCTTTGATTAAATTTATTTAGTTATGCTTTGGTTGAATTAGGCATAACTAGTAGATTGAATCAGAAAGACAAACTGTAAATGTTATAACACCAACATACTGTAAGAGACCAAGAGCTGCAATAGAAATGCAATGGATATTTATATTTTCATACAACTCCCAGTGGTTAGACGCTTTCAGGCTTCTAATATTCTGTACGATTTTAGTTGGTCAGACTTTAATTAATGGTATGAATGAACATTTGCAGTGTAGGTGTGTAAAATTAGTGATCTGATGTACACCAAAGTATGTCCGAAGGACTGAGTCTGAGAGTGATAGAATGAGAGAGAAATGATTGCATTGGAGGTGGAGTGTAAGGATTTTATATTAAACTAAATATTAGTTTAGTAATATCACTAAATATTTTACTGAAATTAATGCATGTGTCTAATTATTTTGTGTGGGGGACTCTGATATATGTGGTGTTTTCATTTTTAGATAATTGTAATTTTTATTTCAGAAAGGTTTCTTACAGAAAAACATGCAATGTTCATGCTGCATATTCTGACTTCATCAGAAGCTACCTAAGCAGAACACATTTAACATTAATCTGTCCTAAATAGCACAAGACAAGGACTTCAAAGACACAAGGTGAAACATTCAAACAAAAATTGCATTGTGCAAGACTTACTTGAATAAGCCTGGTGTCTCCTTAATAAAGTCTCTGAAACACAGGCTATGATTTTGGGATGCCTTGTGATATGCAGTTCTTCTTCTGCAGCAGATACAAAGACTGGCAAATATTGTCAAATTCATCTAGAAAAACTAGGAGGAGAGGGGAGGGAATACGGAGAAAAAAGCGTAAGAGAACTAAGGAGCAATGCAAGCCCTGCCCTACAGTAAGATGGCTGTTTATACACTGTTTGCGAACTTCATGGGATTCACAAGGCAACTTTCTAGAAATCGTATTCTCTCTTTTAGTTTTCTAAATGGGCCCTTGTTCTCGTTTCAATCAAGAAAATCCCAAATAATTAGATTGACAAGCACAGCATAAGCCTCACATTGGCCTTCATTCGGGCTAAGTTCTAAGATAAATAGGAATGCACCAATATTACAATTCAATAATACAATTCAAGATAAGGTGATGACTCATATTAAAATTCTGTACTATACTGCTACTGTACTGTACTGTTTTAAGAAAGAAAAATTAAACGCTAAAAAAACAAACTGTTCTTTTAAATGCTACAAGTGAGTTTAGACATCACAACGTTGTATTAGTATGAAAAACATATTTATTTTGAGGTTTGCTAAATATTACAATTAATGGTGTTATTAGCTTAATGTTAAATGAGTGTTTGATGATGGACATGGTAATCTGAATCTAAAAATCATTGCATCATGTCTTGGCTGTTCCCCTTCAGGAACTCAAGCTGCGTCGAGATCGCTTTGGGAACGCCCCTGCGTGACCGCGTTCTGAAGCACGTGTGAAATCAGTCCAATGGAGCAGCGAGACGTCACGAACGGGTTTGGTCCGCCAAAGAAAGGATCTCCGGCGACCAAGCAGACCATGAGTAGGTGGGTGGTCGAGGCCATCTCACTAGCTTACGAGTCCTCTGGCCTCCCGTCACCTACGGGGGTCAGAGCGCACTCGACCAGGAGTATGGCGGCCTCCAAGGCTTTCAACTTGGGTGTGGCCTTGCAGGACATTTGTGCTGCGGCGGGCTTGTCCTCTCCGCACACTTTTGTCCGCTTTTACAACCTAGACCTGGCATCTACCCCAGGTTCCCAAGTTCTCTCTTCGTGATGTGCTCGCAAGATACACACACAGGCAGGGACTTGGTAGTATGGCGCAGTGGGTATTCTCGTTCCCAAAGCGATCTCGACGCAGCTCGAGTTCCTGAAGGGGAACGTCTCTAGGTTACGTATGTAACCATGGTTCCCCGAGGGAATGAGACGCTGCGTCTCTTTGCCATACTCCCTGCATCCCTCCAGGCGCTACTTCATCGAAGCTAACTTGCGCTCTGCCGGATGCGCTTTTATACTTCCTGGCGCTCACGTCACCGTGACGTCTCGCTGCTCCATTGGACTGATTTCACATGTGGTTCAGAACGCGGTCATGCAGGGGCGTTCCCTAAGCGATCTCGATGCAGCGTCTCGTTCCCTCGGGGAACCATGGTTACATACGTAACCTAGAGATGTTTTTCAGCATCTCACACCAAGAGTGTCATGTGCAGCAGTTGCCGCACTGACAACTATTGATATGCTGCTGAGCTGTATGATAAAGTTACCCGTAACTGCTATAAGACACACATCTACAACTGTGCATACACAGTTAGTAAACAGCATAGCTGTGTGCTAGGATCAGTGGCTGAATGGCATTACTCCAAAGGACTGCTACAGTATGTGTATCTGGGTGTTTTCCCAACACAGGCCCAAAAACAGTAACTTAGCGTGCCTGTGTACCTGAGCTGGCATACCCTTATAAGCTTTATGTAATAACCTAAACTTGAGCTTAAGTTTATCATTAGCAAAGATGTGATGTCACATAGTAAGCCAAAATAGATGAAAGATTATTTTTGGCAGTAGAATGATGCAGTTACACATCACAATATTTCCCACCAAGAGCTTGTCTGAACCCTTACCTTGAAATCCAGGAACATGTCATGCTATGCATACATGTAAATAGATTTATTAATTTAGACTGTCATACTTAATTTCCAGTACTTTTAGTAATACCAAACAGGAAGAGAAAAGTTGGCACACCACATTTATCTGTTTATCTTGGTCCTGCTGTGGTCAATCTAACAGGTAAATAGGAAAATCTAATGGGTCAAAAGGAAAATCCATTCATTTTTAACAGATTTAAGTGGCACACCAAATAAATTTCAAAAGGCACAAGAGGTTTTCTGAGAGCTTGCAGAACTTTCCACAGGGTTTGTCTGTTCTCCATCCCCCTAACAATTTGGATCTGTTGAACTTCACAATAACAATCAAGCATAAGTTCAGTGGGAATGTTCACATTTGGGTCTCTGCACATCCTCTACAGGATATAAAAATAATTTCCCAAGAATGCAAGCCAGCAACCAACACCCAAATGAACTTATTTAAGTTAAGTCTTTTATGGAGATTAAGTAACACTTTGCAATAAGGTTCAATTTGTTAATGCATTAAATGCCATGAAGTAACAATAAACAATAAGTATACAGCAATTATTAAAGCTAATAAATATATTATTGTGCACTGTTTAATTGCTGTTCCTTCATAATACTGTGTTTATTTATAGTTTGAAATAATAAAGATGAATTAGGACGCAATATGTAGTAGTGGTGTGCAGTGTAAGTATATTTCACCAAATTTCAATGTAAATTTCACCAAGTTGATTGCTCTATAAAAACCTGCACACATGGATATGATGTTTTCAAGACATTTCAAGTTTGATTTTGATGTGACAGTGACGAGTCAGTGAGTTATTTACTTTTCAATTAGTCTTTCCATTAACGCCATCATTTATTTATTTCAGACTGATTCGTATACTTGGAATAAGCGCACAAAAACAAGAGGTGGGATTCATCACGTAAAATAATCATAACCAATTATATCCAATCATAGCACAATGGAAGCACACTTTGTGGGGTCTGTTAAAACTCAATGGGCTCAGGGGTGACAAGAGAGATATGGATATTTTTTAAATGTCATATTTCCTAATGTTTGTGTTGTTTTATTTTTGTACTGTGGATTATTTCTTCATCCATTTTTTTCAGGAGGCACTGCTTCCTTTGCCTTATCAGAGGAAAGACCCTAGTATGTTGAGAACTTAACATTAAAGTTCTGTCATCATTTATTCACCCTCATGTCGCTCCAAACCGCTATGATTTTTCTGTCAGGATCCTGTCACTTTATTTAGTATTGTTCTTAGTTTGGTGACAGGATCCTGACACTTGTGTCTTGTACTATCCTGTCCTCATGTGAGTGTGTGCAGCTTCAAATTTGATCTCTGGGCCTTGCACTCTCCTGTCTGTGCATGGTGTTTGTTCGGGGCATGATGTCTGGGTCCTGGTACTCCAGTATAGCTCAGTTTTGGTTCAGTTTAGGAATCTGGATGTTCATGCTCAATATCATGCCTTTCGTTATGGTAAAATATTTGTCTGAGCACATGGCTTGTGAACAATGCATACTGCTTATTGTTACTTCAAGGCATTTAATGCATTAACAAATTGAACCTTATCGCAAAGTGTTACTAATAAAACTAAATAATAAAAAAGCTATAATAGTGTAGATACTGTAATACAGGAGTTGGGAAAATAAAACTTAAAGCCCACAGAGCTGTTCAGTCATGATGTATAGGTCACAATTTATCATGACTGAACAGCTCTGTAGCTGGACAATTGGACAATTGGAATGTACAATTCTCCATCATGATGAATTGTTCACGATTTATAGGCCAACATGGAAAGCTAATTCTCCATGGGTTCTTATCTGAGTGTACAAGCTCAGAAACTAAATGTCAAAATCTCTTCATGTAATGTAACCACAGAAATTCATCAAAAAATGCTATTCTACTAATTTCTGCAATGAGGTCTAAAAGTCATCATCATCATTACACACTATTACTCACATTACATTGATTTCAGTGAATATCCATAACACACTCAACAAAAATAAGATCATTTGGGTGTTGGTTGTTGGCTTGCATTCTTGGGAAATTGAGGACGTGCTGCCAAGCACATAGCTTGAGATCATGTGATGTGTAACAGGGCTGCCTTAGGCAGGGATTGAACCTGGTGTTCTAAGTGTGCTAACGGCCCGACAGTTAAACTCAATAGCAGAAGACCATAAAAAAAAGATAAGGGTTACTTCAAAAATAAAAGTGATCTTTACTAGAGAAACAAATACTGCAGATACAAAGTACAAATAAACTAGGAGATCTAAGAAAACAAAAACAGACATGAGGATCCAAAAATACAGCAAGAAACAAACCTTAACTTGAGGACAGGCAAATGGATACATCAGATAAAGTGTCAAACACAGGTAATATTTGTGCAACAAAAAGACTTTTAATTCAGTATTTTATGTACTGCCTACTATAGCACCTTTGTGTACATGAGTAAAGCTCAACATAAGCCAATACTACTCAATAAAGTGGGGTCTATATTTTTATCAGATTTATTTTGATAAACATATAAAATATCCTTATAAGATATTAGATATTTTTAAGATAGTATACAATAAAATGTAGGTTTACATGAAAATAGTTTTTAGTATAAGAAAAACATGGATTCATGAGCATGAGCATTGTGAAATGGCAGCATACTGGAAGGTGACAAAATAAACACAAAACCCACGTCATCATTGTCATCTCATTATTAATTAATTCAGCCTTGGTCAAATATTATATCTGAATTAAATAAACGAGAGAGAATTTAACGTAGGCTAATTATAATGGTCAGTTGAGATGATCATATCTTGTCTTTTTTCAGTATCTTGAATTTTCCATTTCAAGCAGCTTTTTGTGTAAAAAAATAAACAAAATATATACAAAAATACATACAATAATGTGCACTTACTGTACTGTTTGTACTTCTTGGCAGTTTTATGTATTTTCAAGAAATCCTCAATGACGAAATGCATGACTGGAAAAACGGTCTGCAGGTGCATTTCGAAATGTTTTAAATACAAAGTTCTGTTGTGAAACTCTAGATGCCGCAAGCCATTAGGTTTTAACTCAATCTGATATAATCACATGATTTTTCACATGAGAAAGCTGATTGGTTTCTTTCACATCAGCAGCCAATGAGCTTTCTGCACAACATACAAATACTTGACTAGTACTTGCTGTAGCAATTGCTTCACGCTTTAGAAAGCATCTGAAATCAACATCTAAGATAAGTAAACACTCTTTTACTAATTTCACTGTATTGTGTGGTCTGCTTTATTAATTTCAGTCAGAATCACTCTCTTTTTGTAGTCCTAATGGCTTACTATACAAATAATAATTTAAAAGTTTTGTCAATAACAATTATCAAATGACTTTAAATTTAGATTTTTTTTTTTTTTCAGGTGGTTGCTGGGGTTTCTTATCTCATCACCTTGCAACGTATATCTATTTGTTACCTACACATAGTGTACGTTCTAGTGTTAAACAGATCGGCATGGTAGCTCAGGCACACATAGACGTAGGCCACTTGTGTTAGGCTGGTCGCCGTGGTAGCCCAGGCAGACACAGATAGTAATACATGCGGTTCATAAGGCTCTTTGGAGCAGCAATAGTATAGCGACATATCTGTTTGTTTGGGGGATGTTTTGTTCAATCCTGTCCTGTTTTCATTCGTTCTATGTGCGTGGATATATTCATGTCTTCCGATGCAGCAGTTTATATTCTTACACTCAGCAGCATGCATATATTGGCTAGTATTGTCCATTTCTGTGTCTCCTGCTTTGCTGAGGGGGTATTTCATATGTTATATGTGTAGCAGCAGTATTTCTTACATGCTCACAGCATCATGTCTACGGATGTATTGGCAGCAGCATAGCAGATCTATTCCGCCAAGACCAAACACAATAAAGCGGTGGTTGATTGTGATTTCATTTTTACTTAATCCTGTTCTTCGTGTCCCCCTGCTTTGCACACATCTGCTCTGCATCTCTCTCTCTCTCTCACTCGCTCTCTCATTCAGATCATCAACTCCACCAATGAACTATGTTCCAATTATACACTTTATGTGTATAGACAGACATTTTTCACATAGCTACGAGAAGCGTTAAACATGGACGCACAGGCGGTTGCCGTGGTAGCGAGCAATACTTGCTAGCAAACACTTCTTACTGTTACAAAAATGCTACGCAATCATGTATTCTGCTGTATTACAGCTTATCAGGATAAAACCGTATATTAGAAACTAACATAAGCAGTAGCATTTACAAATAACAGTGTATCTAAAAGTATGAAACAACAACAAACAAAGTAACATATCATTCTGAAACGTCCTGTAAGACCCTCTTCACTAATATTCTCTGGGTCTCAATCGGGCTTAAATTGATAAACAATATTGACCATGCCATTGTTTACAATACAACCGGAGCACATGCCGCTGAGGTGAGGGGCTTGACTTTTCTGGACTGCACTAGGTGGTTTAGCGAATGACAACACACTGGGCCAGCTAACCAATCTGAGTCCATTGCGTATTTCTGAGGGAGGGGCTTCATAAAACCAGGAAATCATCAGAGCCTTCATAGGAGAAGGGACAGAGCAGTGTAGAATAAAGGTAAATTATGTGAAAATAATGCGTTATTTAAAAAAAAAACGAAGTATTAACACATGTTAGACTGCACCCCATAAACAAAATCAAGCCTAGAAAAGAAACAGTCAACCACCCCTTTAACATTCCATCATATTACTATAAACTCTCTGAGAGCTGTCATGACAGAACTAATCATGTTGTAATGAATGTCATTTCAGTTCTAATCAGTATGAATTATCATTTGCAGTAAAAGACAACAGTATACAAGCACTCTACAAGGTTTTGCCACAAACTCGACTGACCGGCTTCTCCCCTGTATGATTTGCAGTCTCTTCAGACCTTAGAACTGTACATGAATTATGAGCTTCTAGAACTTCTGATTGAAGCTGTGTATTCCATAAATTTAACAGAAATAAAAACAGTATACATGACAGTTTTTTTCTTAGTTTTATTAAGTGCAAACAATAAGTGCAACCATAATCAAAGTACACTCTCAATATTCAAAGTGCAGATATCTTTTTTTTTTTCTTGAAGCACGCTATAGAGCACTGAGCACAAGAATAGCCAGGCATAAGAACAGCTTTTTTCCCTCAGGCCATATTCCATCTGAACAATACATAACATTTCAGGACTGTACATCTGTACATAACTTATCAAAACTTTTTCAAAATTATTTTTATTATCATAAATACTCCGACTGTCTCAATGTACTCGTGTACTCTGTGTATAGGGAGTGGCGGTCATGGTGACAAATTTGAAATCTCGTCGCAGTGAGATTACATGGCATGAGATCTCATTGCACACCTAATTTTATAAATATTAAACCAAATTAATATTTAAAAAAGGATTTTAGGCACTCCACCCAACACTGGGCTTACATAACTGGCCATATGAAAGTTCAATATATATTGCATTTAAACATTACATTACACTACACTCTTTGCAGCACTAAGATAATTGATTCTTGGACATGACTATGAAATCATATACTTGATGGGTGCATCCTATGACAAATCAGATGATATTTGAACTCCAAGAAGTTTAAAAGTGGATACTCTAAGGATTACATGTCCCGAAATAACTCGGGAGGTACGTATATTTGTCTCAGGGGTACGTGTTTTGCAGAAGATATACTGAAAGTAGCAGATATTCGCACTAAGTGATAAATGCAATTTACATTAATTGTATATAGCAATTAGATGCTATTTACACTAAGTGAAAATATATTTTCTTAGTGATAAATAGTGTTAGATGTTGGTGCAAATATAAATACATTCTATCTACACTAAAAATTGCAGTAATTTCTTCATCAATATGCAATGTGAAAATAATTAGGTGGCGATATGTGCACCTCAGTATTGTAGTACATTATAAAGCAGTATGCAATAATGACATGGAAATTATCATATTTATTACAATTATTAAATGGATGCTGCTTAAGTCCTCCCTACACCAACACCTAACCATACCAGACATTACACTTCATTATTAAATACCTGTGAGGCACTTTATTTCCACTATTCAAATATTTACTTATGCCTTTCCAATCTGATATGTGATGGGGAAAGGAGAAGAATGAGTTCGGCAAAAGGCCGATTCGAATTAGAGGTCGATGGCATCAAAAGTTATCGCCTCATGTCTTACTCCCTATGCCATTTAGTGTAAATAGACAATCCATATACAAGCATGGGCTTGGAGAGCCATTTAGCAGCATTCAACATGATAGACCAATGGTCAGAAGAGCTAAGAAGTGTTTCTGTGTAATGTTGTTACAGACAAACTGTACATTGCAACTCTACCAGTGTAGTGTATATCCAGGAAAAGCTACAGTTGAATCAGGAATATCAACATTAACCAAGTCTCTGACATGGCAGTAACAGCTGAATTATTATTCACTGCCATACTGTGCAGCTCATAGAAATCCAGGCATAGCTGGCTTTGGTTTGTGTTGGTTTACAATTAATTCCCTTACAAATTTAAGTAGTCAAGTTATCTACAACACTTATGTGAATAATGATTTTCAGGATGATAGCAATGGGCAGATGTAATCACTCTTTGCTCAATCAATTGTGTTTCAGTGTCTAATATAGTTCCATGTTGTTACGGAGTGATCAGGTCAATAGACGAGCGGATCCATATGCAAAGCTTTATTTAAAGACATGGTCAACACAGGCAAGAGTCGGACAATGGCAAACAGGTATATAGAAGGCAAGACTGAAGAGAACAACCTGATCAACTCTATGCGAAGGAGATGTGTTGCACTGCGTGAGGCAAATGGTGGTCACAGCAGATACTGACTGGTTTTCGGACCCCCCAATACAGTAAAACTGCACATTTTAGAGTGGCCTTTTATTGTGGCCAGCCTAAGGCACACCTGTGCAATAATCCTGCTGTCTAATCAGCATCTTGATATGCCACACCTGTGAGGTGGATGGATTATTTCGGCAAAGGAGAAGTGCTCACTAACACAGATTTAGACAGATTTGTGAACAATATTTGAGAGAAATAGGTCTTTTGTGTACATAGAAAAAGTCTTAGATCTTTGAGTTCAGCTCATGAAAAATGGGGGCAAAAACAAAAGTGTTGCGTTTATAATTTTGTTCAGTGTAGTTCAGGGCAGGCAGAGAACAGGCGAAACTAGAGAACAGGCTAGTGTCCAAACACGGGAAAACAGACTATAAACAAGACTAAGGCTAGGGCTAGGCAAGACACGGAATGGCTCCGTAAAGTAGCTATCGCTAGGCAGAGATAAACGCTAACAATACTCGGCCCTGAATGATGGTTGGGGCCTCATATTTATAATGTGTGTGATTGGTTGCAGGTGAGAGTGTAATCAGTGAAGTGGAGCATGGGAAATGTAGTCCGGGGGGACATGTAACAGTCTGTGTAGTGTGAGAGACAACATAATAGGAAGGCGACCTCTGGTGGTGAGCAGACAGAAGACCACGGACAGGATTCATGACACATGAAAACGATTACCAATAATTATACAAATTGGACGAATAAAGTTTTTCACAGCTTTCTTACCCATCAGGGCAAGATCTGCAACGTAAAAAAGCAAGCTACTCAAGCAGCTCAAATTTATGTGGCTGCCCTTAAAAGCGACACCTATCTATTAAAATAGGCTTTCTGTTTGTGCATATCAGAAAGACACACTATGTCAAATAGTGTGAATTTAGCTGAATATCAAGATATTAATCTTGGTAAGATTAATTTATTTCAGAATAAATGGCAATTCTAAACAGAAATGATAAATAACACGGACACACACAGCACCCCCAACCGAAAACATCTTCCCGCGCCCCTGAATACAGGTACAACCACATTACTGTACCCTCAGTGTTTAGACGGATTAGTGAATGTGTGGGAGAGTGGTAGAACAATTACACTATTGAAATCTCAACCTTATTTCAGCACTGTTGTTATTCTTCCAGTTATGGAAAGTAAGTATAAGAAAATGATTAATGAGTATATGTTATTCAAAATATGTTTGCACAGGTCATGTCCTCTGTACAGTGGACCACAAGAGACACATACAGCTTCTCTGACGTTTATGGGTAGATGCATTACAACTACTGATGCATATTTGGCTAGACACAGAGACTACAAGAAGACAAAAAGCAGTGGCTTGAGAAGTTCACATGAGTGATGCCAAATGTTTCATCTTATTTACACACCAATTTTTAATTTTTAATACTCTCTAACCACAAATAATAAACACAGAAAGAAAACAATATGCTTCACAGTACCACAGATAGATAACATCTCCAAAATGTCTTTTAAGGAATTATTTCCTGTAAAACATCTGCTGTGAACATCTGTTAAACATCTCAAACTTCTTAAACATCTCAAAAGTGCTGTCTGAGGTGCAGTTTTGTCATTTGTTCATGCACTTCCTACAAGGCTATGGTTTTGACAGAGAACAATCTAAGCCTATACTAAGTGTTGCTTCACTTAAACGTCAAATTTCCTTTAAGTACTACCTTCTCCTCGTTTCATCTGATTCCCTGTGTTGTGTGCTCCTCTGATCTCCTGTAAAAACATTTGATAATTTGGTAATTCATAGCCCCAGGGCCCAAGGAGGTCTTAATGTGGACCTGGCTGCCACTGTTTACTATAATGTAATAATCATTCACTCCACAACTATCACTGTCTTTTTAAGGCAGCTGCTGCCTAGGTGCCAGTCCGTAGCAGTACTGTCCCAGACAGCGGACAGTTTTGGCCCAGATCCGGCCCACATTTGGCCCGCATGGATTTCACATGGGCCAGATGTGGGCTGGATCTGGGCCAACACTATGTTGCTGTCTGAGGTTCTTCCCACGGCCACTGTTTGGGGTTACTGACATTAACTTTTTACTGAAGCAGGCTAGAGTATGTCACCGTTGTAAGGACAGTTTTGGCCCAGATCCGGCCCACATTTGGCCCGCATGGATTTCACATGGGCCAGATGTGGGCTGGATCTGGGCCAACACTATGTTGCTGTCTGGGGTTCTTCCCACGGCCACTGTTTGGGGTTACTGACATTAACTTTTTACTGATGCAGGCTAGAGTATGTCACCGTTGTAATTGTTTGTTGGCAGTTGCTTGTGCTTTCACACTGAGATACACACAGCTTTTCATGTGAATGCAAAAACACCTTTACACATGAGAGCTGGCAAGATTTCCTATGTAAATGCCCTTTTTATACACTAAATAAAAAATCTAGCCCAGTCGCCCTTTGATTCCCTCCTAAATGTTTTTCATGTTTTCCATTCTGAAACTCCAAATATTTCTAGCATCTTCTGGTGTATGAGTAAGTGTTTATTAATGCCTGGAATGTCCTGTGGAAAAAAAACCTAAGAAAAATGTCTGGCCAAATTTGGCTCCAACAATTCTATCCTAAAACCCTAAGACTCAATGGAAAAGGTAGTCAGTCTATGTTTTTCAGATGCCTAATTAATTTTCCTTTCAGCGACTCAAGAGCCCCTCAGGTAATAACAACAGTGATACCATCAATGATTAGAAAAACTGCAAAAAATGCATTCCTGGGTTTACAAGGTGTCTGATTCATTGGTTTGAAATAATACATGGGAACATTACCAGTGCCTGGGGCTGATTACTTCTGTATAATTTCATCCTGAACCTGTGTAGGTGGTTGGTAGGTGTGTTAAAATGTGTTGATTTCTTACACCATTGACTCTTTTTTCTGATCAAATCAAATGGAAAATTTGTGTTTTGATTGCTGCAGTGATGGTCGCTGATGTTAGTGTGCCTCCACTAGGCTTCCTAACCCTCATGTGTAAGCCCTTTATACAGAAAAACATACAGTATCAATCAATGTCAACAAAACATGCGGGGAAAGCACAGATAAAAGCTCTGCTATAGTAAGAACCTGTTGCTTTACGGCTATGCTGGCCCAAGTTGATCTTTTTCTCAATGGGTTAAAGTACACAAAACCCAGGACCTTTCATATATTCCCAAACTCTTATAAACAAGTGTACCTCTCTCATGTCTAGATGAACATTTCTCTTATTGCACTCTCTGAGGACATACAGGTTCAAAATGTTGACGATTCAGCTTATCAGATAATTCATGCTCCATTGCAACTCCAGGGCATTTGTGTACTCAATAACATCGACAACTGGTTAATTCTTGCACAGTCTCAGTAGATGGTGATTCAGCATCAAGATGTCATCCTTGCTCACAAAAGTTGCCTGGAGATAAAACTCAACTCCAAGAAGTGGGTGCTTTCTCCAGTACAGAGGACAACTTTTCTAGAAGTTGTGTAGGACTTGATTACCATGCAGGCTTGTCCATCTCCTGCTTGTATCATGTAAATTCTCTTAGCCATAGAATCCAGCTAGGCCAAGCCGTCACTGTGAACGAGTTTCAAAAACTGTTAGGACTCATAGCATCTGTGTCCAGCTGCATGATTCCTTTTGACCTTCTGTACATGAGACCATTACATTAGTGGCTCAAGACCAATGGGTTTTCTTCAAGAAACAAAACATTTTGCATGATCATGGTTAGACATAGATGCCTCTGTCTGTACAGTAATGACAGTGTCTGCTAGTTACAGCAATACAATTTCTGGAGCATGTTCAAATTGTCTCTGACATGTTTCCAGACTACAGATGGAGACAACAGTGCAATTTGAGTGTGGCACTCCT
This sequence comes from Sinocyclocheilus anshuiensis, assembly GCF_001515605.1. NCBI lineage: Eukaryota > Metazoa > Chordata > Actinopteri > Cypriniformes > Cyprinidae > Sinocyclocheilus > Sinocyclocheilus anshuiensis. Next base: position 9,324 of record NW_015546132.1, on the reverse strand, counting down.
CTCTCTCCTACTTTATTACTTGCCAATTCTCTGTAAACAATGTTTCCAGACTGAAGCTGTCTGCAGTTCCTACATAGTTTTTTGGATGCATATTAATATGTAGACACAACATTCAGACACTTGAGGGAAATCAGCCATGCTCTATTGAAATTTTTACATGTACGCTAGCGTATGCGTACAGTGGGCCTCATTCATGAAAATTGTGTAAATACATGAGTAAATTCTGAGTAATTTGCATGTAAAATAGACCTTCCTGAAAATTATCCTCCGGATTCACAAACGCGTCGTAAACTTCCGATTTGATAGTGTCATGCTCTGGGAGGAAGGACCCAAACGGTAAATAGCAAAATACAGGAGTTTATTGACACAGACAGACACAAGAGGGAAAGTGCAGTGAAACAGTCCAACAAAAGGGGATACTGGGGTGATGACGGGATAGCGGAGGATGACTGCTGAAACCAGCTTGGGGTGACAGCAGGTTGGACTACTGCTGAGGAGGTGGCAGGACCAGGCAAATTGTAGAAGACTAGGCAAGGCACAAGGAAGCAGAGAACTGCTGCTTGATGAACAGAACCAGTACGGCTGCCAGGCAGAGGGAACCAGCGGGCAGGGAACCACAGGTGGCAGGGCAGGGCTGGAAGGGGGAAACACAATAGACAGAAACACACCACAAGACTGGACAAGACACAACTGGCACACTAGACAACACAAAGAAGACATGGAACAAGAAAATAAATCGAGAACTGATCAAATAAAAGGATCAAAACAAATAAGAGAAAGAGGATGATAACAAAAACCAAAAGTAGATAACTAATAAGCTCCAAACAAAATAAAGACTTGAGTAAAAAACTCCTGGGGGGTATTCCAGGGGGGTATTCCAAAAAGCAGGTTATGTGACATACCCGGGTATGTTTGAGGATAAGCGAGCGGATAACCTAAGCTTTCGGTTCCAAGATCGGAGGTAACTTTCAGGGCATGTAAGTAGCCATAGCAACTTGCTCTGTGAAGATAACCTGCTCCAGAGCAGGTTATGTTTCAGGGTTAGTTCACTTCAGTGCTATCAGCGCACGCGTGATCTTCTGACGAGCCTTCAGTGGTATGATATTGTTATATTTATTTTATTGGCATAGCTTATATAACAGTTATCTGTATAAATTATAAAACACTATTATGACAAGGTAATGTTTAATTTATTATATTATATATATTTATTACATTTTATATTATCATCTCACACATGGATCTGCATTTTCTATAATGTATTTCTATAATAAATATACATATCTGATATGACAATATATAATTAGCATCAAACAAACAATATAATTCTTATTCTCAAGGATTGGAAACGGAAAAAAAATAAAAATGATTGCACAACCATTAATTAGGTGGCGATATGCACTAAGCATGTAAACGACCATTGAACAAAAGAAGAAGAAAGAAACAGCATGGCACGCTTTTTCTTAGCGTCCGTTTCCATAGTGACTCATCGATTCGTCGCTCTGTTGAGAATGTCTTGAGTCTTAACCAGGAATATACTCTGGGTTGAGTAAACTTACTCCTGGACACGTTTTTGGAACCACATACCTCGAGTAAGCAAGGTTTTGGGTTAATCAACCGAAAGTTCAGGGTTTAGCTGACGGTAAGTTAAACGTGCTTTCTGGAATACCCCCCTGGACAACTAGAGAAAAATATAAACAAAAACTAAAATGAAACTAACGGAGAAGACTTGGGAAAAATAGCAAAATCAAAGAAATAAAGAGCTAGACCTTAACAGGTACATACAAAGGAAATTGCAAAGACTAAACTTGACTAGAAAGGCTTGGAAGCTGCACAACACACACATTCAGTCAAAACAAACCGGTGTCCTGACATTTTATCCTACCTGTCAGATTGTCCTACCAGGGTTTACTGCGCATGCGCACATCAATATTGTGTCCTTTTTCTCATGCTGAACAACAATATTTAATGTATCTGCATTACTGTAAGGGTAGGTTTAGGGTTGGGGCAGGTGTAGACTTTAACAAAACATAATCTTATAGGTAGAAAAAATTATTTATTGTTGGTTTTCTGTAGCTGTATCCCTTCTAGCTACAACCGCAAATATATCACATAATTACTGTATTTGCATTACTGTAAGGGTAAGTTTAGGGTTGTGATAGGTGTAGACGTTAATAAATCATAATTTTACAGGCAACATTTTTTGTTGTCAAACTGTACTACCCACCATTTTAATGGGAGGTAGCAAAATCTGGAAGGTAGCAAAATCTGACGGGGTAGCACAAATCGACAGAACACCGGCAAAGACAAGTGGGAAGAGAGCACAATAAGAAGGGAACAGAGACATGAGGAGCAGGTGACAACACAAATGAGGACAAGGGGGCGTGGTAACGAGTAACAGCGTGTTAGGACGAGAGGAGCACATGGCAAACACAAACAAAGACAAAGCCATGTGCTCAAACCCAACACAAACAAGGACACACTGAACAAAGACAGAACAGACAAGACTGTCAGAGGAGATCCCTGACAGATAGTTAAACATGTGTATGTTAATCAATTTCAGTCATTCACAAATAGGGCGCTAGTGCCTGCGCATTCACAATTAACATCCTGGCCTATGAATTACAACTACGTAAGTTACGTGTCCAAGAATGCAGTGGAATATTCTGGTCTACTTTCTCAGGTTTGGCTCCAGTGTATTGCATAAATGCAAAAAAAGACTAATAGGATTGGAATATCCACGGCGGCAACGTATTGCTAGTATCTCATTTTTTAAGAATTTGACTAAATATAAAAAGCAGTAACCAGTTAACCAGTAATAATGACTTCTCCATTGTTGTAGGCAGTCATTGTACAAGTAGGATGGTTGGTCGGTATTTGTCCCGCCCCTCCTCCATTGATTGGATGGCTGGGTAAATAATGAAAGTGATGAGCGCTGCATTTTACAGTTATCAACTCAGCTACAGTGTCAGTAGTATATTTTCTTATGTACAATATGAACATTTTCACAAATTCAAAAGTTTATGTCAGAACGGCTTTATGAACGATTTACACAAAAATTTGTTCTGCTTGTGTTTCATGAATGAGGCCCAGTGTCTGTGTGATGTGAATTTCGTCATCAGGATAGTACCACCCAATTTTTGAAACCATGCGTACTTTGAATTTAAATTTAATTAGTTTAGATCTAATCAGTTGTTCCTGATTAGAATAATAGATTAGAATAAAATTAGAAAAAGTTTTTTTTTTTTTTTACTTATTTCAAAAAGTGATATACATTATATATTCTAGATTCATTACATGCAAAGTAAAACATTTCAAAAGTTGTTTTTTGTTTGTTGTAATTTTGATGATTAGAGCTTACAGCTCATGAAAGTAAAAAATCCAGTATCTTGAAATATTAGAATATTTCCTAAGATCAATCAAAACAAGGATTTGCAAAACAGAAAAATTCAAGTTCTTTAAAGTATGTTCATTTATGCACTCAGTACTTGGTCGGGGCTCCTTTAGCACAAATGACAGCATCAGTGAGGTGTGGCATGGAAGCGATCAGCCTGTGGCAATGTTGCGGCACTATTGAGTCTTCAGCTCGTCTGTATTGTTGGATCGACTGTTTCTCATCTTTCTCTTGAAAATATCCCATAGATTCCATATGGGGTTCAGGTCAGGTATGCTGGCTGGCCAATCAAGCACAGTAATATCATGGTCACCAAACCACTTGGAAGTGGTTTTGGCACTGTGGGCAGGTGCTAAAGTCCTGCTGGAAAAGGAAATTAGCATCTCCATAAAGCTTGTCAGCAAATGGAAGCATAAAGTGCTCCAAAATCTCCTGGTAGATGGCACATTGACTTTGGACTTGATGAAACACAATGGACCAACACCAGCAGACACCATGGCACAACAAATCCTTTAAATTTAATGGTTATTCAGAAGAGAACAAGAATGAAAAATATAAACGGCTAAACAAGACAAAACAAATTAATTTAAAGCTAAACTGAAAGCAAATGGTGTTGTTCTCATGCAGCCTACCTCTCTCATTCGGCACAAATCCAAATGTTTTCATATTCACGATATATTTTAATGCTAAAGTATTATTTATTATGTAAACCAGGCTTTGTACTTAACGGGCTTTCTGCTAAGTAAATAAATAAATAATTCTCTTCACATGAGCAAATGTGCTTGGCCCAAGCTCAGGCTGAATGGCATGGGTTGTACGATGGACTATTTAAATTAACCAGTGTAGCTATATGTTTGGTTGACTATATTTTATTCTGAAAATAAACAGGCTGCAACGTTTGCAATGCTTTATGTGTGTGCGTGAGGCACTGGTGCAATCGAACAGCGAAAACATAACATACTTCGTCATGTTTGGTCATTCTGATTATTTAAAATTGCAATACGTTTTCTTTTATTTTAGGATGCACTAATCGGTAGTTCTGTGTGCACGAGGTTCAAAGACGGCCATCTTGAGACCAAAGATAGCCTGGTATCATTTTCTGACAGTGTCAGAAATTCAGCATGATCATCGCACAGTGTTTGCTACTACGGCCCATGTTTACTGACCAGCCAATAAAAATGCGACATAAAATCAACGCAACATGGTGCTACAACATAAAATTGCTTACCTCAAGCTCGTATCCCTTCCTCTTCCGCCGCTTCCACTTTTTTCAACACACATAAAAATTACAACTGCCAAAGTATGATTCATCATGCTCTTTTTGTTTACCACTAGCACATGCTGATGATGTTTTATTCTTCTATAGAAACACGCGTCGTAGCGTATGAGTCATAGGTGTCATCATCGTACACTCTACATGCATGTGGTACCCAAGTTTATTAGTGTCGCACAGTCCTAAAACTGTGTATGTGTGTGTGTGTGTATATACAGTATATATATATAAAGTGCTGGCATGAAACTCTAGATGGCGCAGTCCGATAGATCTAACTCAATAGGACATAATGACATCATCACACAGCACAGCCATGTGATAATCGTTCCGAGGACACGCCGATAGTAACAGACATCAAAACAGGCTAAATGAAATAAATATTCTTGTGTAAGAATTTCAACCGGGGTTCGATATATTCAGCGGCATAATCTCAATGTCACGTTTGTTTAAATCAAAGGTTCATGTTTCATTAGCTGTGATGAGTGTGCGGTCGATTTCAGCTGCATGCAGCGTCAAAAGCACACGCTTTTATCAATCCTAATGGCTCTATACAATTAGAAAATACTGTTATATTAATGATAGTTATCAAATGACATTTGCTCAGGTGGGTGCTGGGGTCATATCAGTTGGATTGCATTGCACATTCTTGTTAACACTTGTGAATATTACACATAGTGCGCGTTTGATTAGAGTTAATCTGGTCAGCGTGGTAGCCCAGATTCACATAGTCATAGGCCACTATTGTTAAGCCTGTCTGCATGGTAGCCCTGGCACACATAGCCATAGGCCACTAGTGTTAAGCTAGTCGCCGTGGTAGCCCAGGCACACATAGATAGTAATACATGTGGTTAACATGGCTCTTCGGAGCAGCAGCAGTGCATATGTCGTGGCGATAGATCTGCTTTGTGGGGGGGGTGTCTTGTTCTATTCTTGTCTGTTAATTTTCATGTGTGTGGACACGTGTATGTGTCTCCTGCTTTGTGGGGGGTTATTCATGTTATATGTGCAGCAGCAGTATTTCTTGCATGCTCACAGCAGCATGTTGTGGATGTATTGGCAGTAGCAAGTCTCTGTGCTTGCTCTGCCACAGCAGCAGCAGCACAGCAGATCTATTCCACCAAGAGCAAATACATTAACACTGTCATGTACATTACCATGCGTCCGTTTTCAAAAGGATTTTAAAGACTGCTGCGTCTTGGCTTTCACAGAGACATGGCTTACAGAGCACGACCAGGACAGCAATTTGTTCATTGATGGTTTTGGAGTGCCATTTCACCTGGATCGAAATTCTGAGGTGACGGGGAAAAGCCAAGGTGGTGGGG
>NW_015546132.1:0-2596 GCF_001515605.1 Sinocyclocheilus anshuiensis | reverse complement strand
TTTGCCAATGCACTTAATTGTTTTTATAATCGTTTCGATATTTCTGATTTTAGTAATAAAATTCAGGAACTGAGTGATAAAATTAAGGATAATCAGCACTTTGAGATCAAAATGATGTTGAAAATACTTTCCTTTCAATATGGGTAAACAAGAGCTGTGGGCCTGATAATATCTGTGGACGTTTGCTTAAAGCCTGTGTAAAAGAGTTGAGTCCTGTTTTTACCTATATTTTTAATACGTCTTTACAGGCACAGCATGTACCTAAGGTGTGGAAAGATGCTGTGGTAGTCCCGGTTCCCAAGTCCAGTAGTCCCAATACCCGTAATGATTTTAGACCAGTTGCTCTTACATCAATTTTAATTAAAACCCTTGAAAAACTGGTAAGGGAAGACATTCTAAGGAAAACTGAATATACACTTGACCCTATGCAATTTGCTTATAGGCCACATAGAGGAGTAGAGGACGCTACAGTTACGTTGTTGAACTTACTTGCTAAACACTTGGAGGGTAATGGGTCTCATGCTAGACTTTTATTTGTTGATTTTTCATCTGCTTTTAACACAATCCAACCCCATGTTCTAATTAATAGGCTTTTAGAACAGTTTATATTGAGTAACAATATTGTGGGCTGGATTCTTGATTTCTTAACTAATAGGATATAGAGAGTAAGGGTGAATGGAACCCTGTCTGACGAAGTTTGTTCCGACACAGAGAGTAAGGGTAAATTGAACCCTGTCTGACCAAGTTTGTTCCTCTACGGGCTCCCCACAAGGATGTGTGCTCTCACCTCTATTAATCTCTACAGAAATATGTGTCAGAGTAAGTGGGAAAACAGGACTATTTTAAAGTATGCAGATGACACTGTTATTGTTAGTGAGCTTCAGGGCAATGAGACCAGCCATGGCCCGATTATTGATGACTTTATAAAGTGGTGTGAGGAGTCCTACCTCCAATTAAACTTATCTAAGACAAAAGATATGATTATTGATTTTAGGAAACAAGCCCACCCACATGAAGATACATCTATTAAAAGTCAGAAAATAGAATATGTGCAATCTTACAAATACCTTGGGACTATTATTGACTCTAAGTTGAACTTTGAAGCAAATTGTGAAGCAGTGTGTAAAAAGGGGCACCAGCGTCTGTTTTGTTTAAGGAAATTGGCCCATTTTCACATTGACAGGACCATGATGATGTTATTTTATCGTGCTTTTATTGAATCACTCTTAACATTTTCTCTGGTGTCTTGGTTTGGAAACTTGTCTGTAAAGAACAAGAATTCACAGTCAAATTGTTAGATGGTCTAGTAAGCTGACCGGGGAGTCACAGCTTAGTCCAGCATCCCTGTATCCCAGACAGTTACAGCGGATGACTAACTCAATTCTAAATGATGACTCTCATCCTTTGAACAATGAATTTAAACTTCTGCCATCTAGACGTAGATTTGTATTTCCGTATTGTAGAACTAAGCGGTATAAAAACAGCTTTGTGCCAGCAGCTATCACTCAGTTGAATAAGGATAGGTCTTAGGAACATTGTTATTTATTTATTTATTTGGTAATTTGTTGTTTTTAGTCTAGGCGGTTTTTTTAGTGATGCTGGGAACCTTAAAGCACTTTTATCATATATGTTGGTTAATGTTTGTGGTGTCTGTAAAATGTGAAAGATGTGAGAATTAATTACACTGCAAACCTATGGGTCTACCTATGGGTACAAATAAAGTGAACCTGAACCCTCCGAGAGTTGTCATGACAGAAATACAAAGTTCTGGCATGAAATTCTAGATGGCGCAGTCCGATAGATCTAACTCAATATGACATCATTATCACATGGTACAGCTGATTGGTTCTCTCCTGTATCAGTAGCCAATGAGCTCACTGCTTAACATTCAAATACCTGGCTAGTGTTTGCTGTAGCAGTGCACTTCAGAAACCCTCCACCTTCCGCAGCTTCACCTGTATAGTGGTGATCATGTATGCTATGGGGGTTATTCATGTTATATCTGCAGCAGCAGTATTTCTTACATGCTCACAGCAGCATGTTGTGGATGTATTGGCAGCAGGGCTGGATTGGTAATCGGGCATACCGGGCATTTTCCCAGTGGGCCGACAGAATTAAATTTTTTTTGCCAAGCTAGGACCATCACGCAGGGACAGCGAACAGCCAGTGACCCATTGGATTGTCTCCTGTATTGACAGCGTAAATCATCCAATCACAATGCGCTATAGACGGAGCGATTAAGTATTTTGCTCCGCCTATATAAAGATCGCTTCACCCCAACTTCTTCCTAGTCGGCTTTTCCCACGTTTTCACAGCAGCATTACCAAGAACAGGCTTGCTCTGCGGTGAGTGATGTGGGCCAAAGAGCCAGGCAGGAGGAGCACAGGAGAATAGTTGAATCTGTAAAGTGCTTGATAGGGACTCGCAACGGAGGCAGGCATCTAACTAGAGTGACCATACGTCCTCTTTTCCCCGGACATGTTCTCTTTTTGGACTTACAAAAATGATTCTAAACCGCAAAATATCATTCCAATATGCTGATTTGCTGTTTAAGAAACATTATTATTATTATTATTATTATTATTATTATTATCAT